>NC_083343.1:133170142-133470354 GCF_019175385.1 Lycium barbarum
TAAAAATCTTGGCTTTTAACGAAATCATTGGAGGTGAATTACCTCGTCTAACAGCTTAGCAGTCAATCAAGTTATGCTTCTTCAGCTTTTACTGTGCTAGTTTCACTCTTTTTTGCTATATTCATTCATTGTGAGTTAAATCATGGAATTGTTCTCCAGGTGCATGTATATGAGCCCTTTTTTTTTTTTTTTTTTTTTTTTTTTTTTTAAGTGATATACATTATATCTGTATATATGCATTTGGGTTTTGTGGGTATTCAAAACCTTGGCTTTTAACGGAATCATTGAAGGCAAATTACCTCGCCTAAAAGTTTAGCAGTTAAGAGAGTGTAGAACGGCTTGATTATATCTTCAATACGCAGTGGAGGAGGGAGGAATTCACCAAGGAGGTTCATCATGTACTACACATAAAAGAAAATTTTAACCTTATGTATACAATGTGATTTTACACCGAAGGGAGTTTTTTGCCCTCCTCTCCCTGTCAATACGTATCATGCAAAATTTTTTTTTGGGGCCATAACACCTCTATTAAAAGCTTAGCAGCTAGGGTGCCCCTTTTATTTACTTAATTGTGTTTTTAATATGTCCCGTCACACGATGCTTTAACATATTTGGTATTTACTTAATTGGTTATCAAAAAAGATATGCCCCATCACATGATGCTTTTTCTTCGACCACTAGTGCATGTCTTAAAGTTAGCAGTTAGAGAGCTTATACTTCTATTTATTTATTTATGTCTTCAATGTTCTTTTTCTTGAGTCAAGTATGTAGATATACTTTTTTTAACGGGGTGTGATGAGATTCCAACTTGCTTGCTCATACCATGTTAAATTTAATTGTGTAGTTACTCCATCTAAAAGTTTTTAAGTTATTAGAGAAGGCTTGCTTTATTTATTTAATTATGTCTTCGACATAAGTTATTCAAAGTGATGAGGTCTTTTTCGCAGAGTATCAAGTGTTAAGACTTCAGATAAAGCTTACTTTTTTCCCCGGTCTTTTAGCTGGATGTTATGGAACTTCTAACAATTTATAGGTGTTTGTAATTTCAGATGCTGTGTGAATGTAAAAAAAATCAATTATTTTAGTTTATCTTTAATATTTTTTGTAGAAAGCAAACATTGGCACAATTACAAAGTTGCTCCTTTGGTTACAAAAGGTCAGAAGGTTGAACCGTTGGTAAAAGAAGAAAGTGAAATGTCAGACAATGATGAAGTTTATGAGCAGTTTAAAGAGGTGAAATGGATGAAATGGTGCGAAGATATAATGGTGGATGAGGAAAAGACGCTTGAGCGTCTTCAGAGATTGCAGGCTACTAGTGTTGATCTCCCAACGTACAAGGTTAATTTACTAACTTCAGCGCTCTCTCTCTCCCCAATGGGTCTGAATTTTATTATCACACCAGGTGTTAGCCAAAATACGGAACTACCTGCCACTTCTTGGTCGCAGGATTGATCAAATAGTTCTCGAATACGAGAAAGAACCACATAAGCAAGAAAGTAAGTCTCTTATGTTATCATTATTTGGCTTAAGCTAATAGTTGACAACTTAATTACTGCCACTCCTTGAGCCCCTCTCTACCTGAATGGAGTGTGTGGGTGCATGAGTTTTCCTTTTCTCTTAGTTATGAAACAGTATATGAGTGTGGAAATTGAGCTATGCTTTCTCTCCTCCTAAACACAATCAGTTAACAGGCTTATTTTAAATCTTGCTACAGGGATGACAGTCCGTTTATGGAATTATGTATCAACATTTTTAATTTTGTCCGGCGAGAAGCTTCGTCAGATTTATTCTAAACTTAAACAGGAGCAACATGTAGAAGGAAGAGCAGGACTGTCGCAATTTAATGGTTCTGCACCCGGCCATCCAACAACAGGGTTTATACCCCGAGGTTTCGATGCTGCCAAATTTGAAGCATGGAAACGCAGGAAAAGAGCTGAAGCTGATGTTCATTCCCAAGTTCAGCCCCTACATCAAAGAAACTTTGACTAATGGTGCATGCCTTCCTGAATCGAACTTATCGTCAGGGATTCTTGGCGCAGCTCCTTTAGATAACCAACAGTCGGGTAATGGTAGGGCTTACAGAACACATCAGTCTGGCCTGCCCTAAATACCAGGTTTCTCGTCCGGTCCCAGATAGATCTCCTACTGGACATAAACTGCCATGGTGGTACTCCTGCATGGAAGGCATTCTCCCAAGTGTTCGAATTTCAATTGATGTATTTACATTTTGCAGCTTTATGGAAATTGGAAAGGTACACTTTCAGTTTGTAGCCACGTCTTGAGAGTTGTGACAAATGTATTTGGCTTCTTGCACTAGTTCTCATGGGAGTAATGGTTTCTACATTCCTTTGAAAGAACAAGTTGTGACAAAATGTTTGTCAATTGATGGAAATACAGTTATTTTACATCTTCATGGAACGGGTTGCATTTGGGAGAACGCCAGTAGTATTAAGGGTATCTTTTGTTTTGTGCATATGTTTAGAATTTATGTGATGTTAAGATTAAGATGGATATGTTATTAAGTGATGTAGGAATAGAGATGATCACATCTAAGAGACGGTGCAAGTAGCAAACATAGATGATGAAGTGAGATTTCATTGCTTGAGATAGTTCGGTTGTTCTAGTACACCTCCAAAGTAGTGGCGGAGTCAGGATTTTTATTAAGGGGTTTAAGGATATGAAGAAGTAAATAAGCGCAGAAGCCAAGGGGTTCAACATTTAATATATATACTTGAACATAATTTTAACCTTGTTTATGCAATGTAATTTTTTGCTGAAGAGGGTTCGGCCCTCTACCCTACCTAGCTCCGCCCTTGTTTCAGATGTGATGCATACTGATGTTATGATGTGTGAATGTTCTAAAATGAGAGAAAGCAGACCTAAAATCACAAATAGAGAAATTAGAAAAATACCCGTAATCTCTTGTCATGATGATTGAATGTGCAGGAAACAAACCTAAGATCGCATAGAGGAGTTAGAGCAAAATACTTGTAATCTTTCATAATCAATATTGTCTTAGCTAACAACGGAATATGATTGATTGAAAGATTCATATAGGCCATACTAACTTGTTGAGATTAGGATTTTGGTGCTATTTGTTTGCACTCAATCGAGGTAGTCGATGGTACAGTGAAAGAAAAAAAAAGACCTTTCACAAGTATTTATTAGCACTTACTAGATTTATATTGTGCAAATATTGTACGATATCTTGAAGTCATTAAGATACTCATTTAATGAGAAATTTTATTTCGTGAATCACGTAACGAACATTACTTATGTGAGTCTAGTTTATTATTTGACAAGTGGACTCATGGGTCCCACAAACTTGTTTTTAAGCATAAAATAAAAAAGACAATGTTAAAGTCTACATTTTTTCTTATGAGGACGCTTAGTTAAAAGGAAATTAAAGTAAAAAGATTTCCTAATCAGCTTTGATGACATCATGACAAAATCGCTGGTCTTGGAATTTTTAGTTGCTGCAAGGTCTTTGCTTTTATTATAATTCTTAATTGAAGTTTTTACATTTTAGGATTCAATCTAATTTAAAAGCATGAGCAATTTCTACATTTGTAAGAAATTTAATTTCTTTCTTGCTATCAATTAAAATAAGAAGAGAAACTTTGACCTAGTGCTGATTCATGATCATGCAAATATCCGATAAATTTGCTCAGTTAAGAGCATATTTAATTTAACATTCATGAAAAATAAAATCTAAAGTAATTGATAATCTAATTTACCTCTGTAAAGACCAAACGGCCGTATATGTATGCATTGGGTAATTGAGAATTTGAGATTGATCTTTTAGAATAGTCAACGATGCCGTCAAAGCGTTCGAAGATCTTTACTTTTTAATTTCCTTTTAGCTAAGCCTTTTTTTTTTCGTTTGTTGATAGCTAAGCATCCTAATAAGGAAGAAAGTAGATTTTAATATTGTCTTTTTTATTTTATGCTTAGAAACAAATTTGTGGGACCCATGAGTCCACTTATCAAATAATAAACTAGACTCACATAAGTAATGTTGGTTATATGACCCATAAAATAAAATTTCTCTCATTTAATAGATTCTTATGAATGTAATTTTTATTGCTATTCTTTATATATACAGCGACCATCACGAGCCACCTCCACAACTTGCTATCTCTATCAAGTACCTCTACACTAGTCTCTAGAGGCAATTACAATTGTCAACCACCATTACAATACCACTGCCCTCCTCGATTGCCAACCACTGATAACACTAGCCAGTGGCCACAACCGCCAGCCACCCTACAACCAACCCTACATTGCGCAATCACTACCTGATCACCTTCAATCACTAGTCGCTACCACCAACCTCTTAGCATCAACCGCAGAACTACCATCTCCACCATCAATTACTACTATCAATCATAATGTACATTTATCACCATTTCATTCACCATCAGCCACCATTGTCTACCTTTCATCAAAGACTTCACACAACCACGACCATCACGAGCCTCCACCTTACAAATACCATTGCCAACCACTGCCACGATTGCTAGTATTTAGATGTGATTCAGAGACAATTCCTACAACATCCGGTAGATTAATATGTTTTTCAATAATTTTTTAAATTCTATATTCATTAGTTTTTATGAAAAATAATTGTCCACATTAAGATGCCGCAAAATTAAACAATCTTAAATATTCAATATTCAGATACAGACGTAGTTTCTTAATATTGGAATATGCATTCAAATTCTAACATCTTATTCTTAACAAATAGTGTCTTTTAATCTCGTTTGAGATTTGTATATTAATATAAAAAAAAATGTGGGATTCAAAAAATATCAAGTAAGAAAAATATATTTGAAGGGGAAAAGTGATAAGAACAACTTTAATGCATGAGTGTAAACTAAGATTATTAGTTGGATTCACAAAATCAGATACTATATATTTTAGAACATTCAAAATTTTCAGTGGAAGATTGAAAATTGAAGTATTTATTATCCTAAGAATACCTACAAAAAAAAAAATATATATTACAAACAAAACTTTACCACAATCCCATAAAACAAAATATGGAAAATATAAATTACCATGATTAAGCAATTAGCTTAGCGTCAAAAGCTACAACAACTTTTGTAGTATACGACATATAATTTAAAAGGTTACAATTTACCCGTATTTTCAAGTGAATAAATAATAGAAAAATTAAAATTAAAATGATTTTGTATTTGAGATTATATTATAAAATTAATTCTCGTATGAGTTATCTTATTTTGGATTGGTTATAAAATAATACGAGAAATACCTAGAAATCCTTTTAGCGGTTAAAAAAAAAAAAGTAACAAAAATTAATACATTTGAACAGAAGAAAGAAGTGAATCACCACAAACATACCCACTATTCATAGAAAGAAGTGAATCTCCAAAAAAAGAAGGGTTAATACGTAGCACTTTTGATCTTTTAGTTATTGATAAATTCTAAATTTAGTCCTTGTGATATTTAACTAATCATATTTAACCTTCAATTACTTGAAATGTACACTTTTGATCCTTTTTCCTATGAATATTTACAAATTTTCTAAGTTATTGACCATTCCATCATTTAATTATTACTCTATATTTGAGGGTCAAAATAATCTAAATATAAAGTATTTCCTACATAAAAATCAAAATAACACATTTTAATTAGTTAAAAGTCAGATGTATTGAGTCATATATATTACGACAAGTAAAATTAGAATATACTAATGATTGAGGGACCAAAAGTGTTATCCCCTTAATAGAGATTAGAGAAATAACATTTTTGATCTCTTAATTATTGGTAAATTTTAATTTTAGTTCTTATGCTATCTGATCAAGCATATATAACCTTCAGTTACTTGAAACGTTCACTTTTGATCCATTTGCTTGTGAATAATCATAAAAATTTCTGAATTATTAACTATATTATTATTTAATGATCCATGCATTATGTTGAATTGTTATTGTCACTCCATATTTGAGGGTAATATACCTTTAAAATAATTTGAATATAACACATTTCTTACATAAAGAGACTAAAAGCAGACATTTTAACTAATTAAAAATTAAATATGTTACATGACATCTCACAAGGACCAAAATCATAATCACAAACTAGGGAGCAAAAATTGTAATTTACCCTTAATAGAAATTAGAGAAAAGAAATCCAAAAAGACTAGGACAAAATCTAGTCTTGAGGATAATAGAAGTGGGGTCTTTTTTTTTTTTTTTTCTTTTTCTTTCTCAACGAAACAAGTAACAGAGTTGGCATTATCTGGCTTTCTCAATTTGTCATTCGCTCTGCCTTAATATTACAAGGATTAAATCTAGAATATAGTGACAATTGAAGGACCAAATGTACTTAATAGAAATTAGAGGAAAAAAAAAAACAAATATAACATATTTTCCACATAAACTTGTATTTGTTATTTCATATTCAAGGATAATATACTTTTCAAGTAACCCTAATATAAAACATTTCTTACTTAAAGTCATGGAAGGGGTCTTTCGGAAACGGCCGCTCTACCTCCCAAGATAGAATTAAGGTCTGTGTACAATCTACCCTTTTCCGACCCCACTTATTAAATGTCACTGGGTATGTTGTTGTTGCTGCTGTTAAAGTCGCCGAAGGAGGTTTGAGTAAACCTGTAGCCACCACCTGGCTCCGCCCTGCATAAAGGGACTAAGATTATACATTTTAATTGGCTAAATTAGATACGTTAGAGTCATATATCATATAGACCAAAATCAAAATTTATTAATAATTGAGGGACCAAAGTGAAAAATTAAAGAACACAAACCCAAAAAGACTAGGAAAGTACTATGATTAGTACAATTTAGTGTAGAGTATAATATAAGTGGCTTCTTGTTTTTTTCTCCACAAAACTTGTCATTATCTGCCATTCTCAATTTGTCATTAAAGCTGTTTCTTCTTCTTCTTAGTGGTGAGCAGCTAATTTATGCTTTTAATTCTGCTCAAGTTAACTCTTTTTTTGCTAGTTTATTTTTCAATTTTAATACATGGTGTGCTAATTCATTAAAATTGTTTTGTTGATACATTATATCTGTATATATGCATTTGGGTTTTGTGGGGTTTTAAAATCTTGGTGTTTAATGGAATCATTGAAGGTTAATTACCTAGTCTTAAAGGTGAATGACTTTAATAAATTTTGCTTTTTTTTTATTTCCTTCTGCTATATGTTTCAATTTTCATTCATGAAATTGTTTGTATAGATACTTATAGATACATTAGATCTTTATATATGCATGTAGGTTTTGTGGGATTTTAAAATCTTGGGTTTTAACAGAATTATTGAAGGTAAAAATTCAATCTTTTTTGTTCTATGTTTCAATTTTCATTAATGGAATTATTTTATAGATAGATTATACCTGTATATATGCATTTAGGTTTTGTGGGGTTTTAAAATCTTGGTTTTTACTGAATTATTGAAGGTAAAAACTCAATCTTTTTGTTCTATGTTTCAATTTTCATTGATGAAATTGTTTTTATAGATGAATTATATCTGTATATATGCCTTTGGGTTTTGTGGGGTTTTAAAATCTTGGGTTTTACTAAATTATTGAAGTTGAATGACCTCATCTAAAAGCTTAGAATAAGCTTTAGTGTAAAAAAATTCAATAATTTTTGTTCTATGTTTTAATTTTCATTCATGGAATTGTTTTTATAGATACATTATATCTATATATATGTGTTTGGGTTTTATGGGGTTTTAAAATCTTGGTTTTTTACTGAATTATTGAAGGTAAAAATTCAATCTTTTTTGTTCTATGTTTCAATTTTCATTCATGAAATTGTTTTTATAGATAAATTATATCTGTATGTATGCCTTTGGGTTTTGTGGGGTTTTATAATCTTGGTTTTTTACTGAATTATTGAAGTTGAATTACCTCATCTAAAAGCTTAGAATTAACTTTAGTATAAAAAAATTCAATCTTTCTTGTTCTATGTTTTAATTTTCATTCATGGAATTGTTTTATAGTTACATTATATCTGTATATATGGATTTGGGTTTTGTGGGGTTTTAAAATCTTGGTTTTTAACGGAATTATTGAAGGTGAATTGCCTTAAAAGCTTAGAATTCAATCAAGTTATGCCTTTTCTTTGTCTTCAGCTTTGATTTTGCTCAATTTAACTCTTTTTTGCCAGTGTATGTTTCAATTTTAATTAATGGTGAGTTAATTCATTAAAATTGTTCTATAGATACATTATATCTATTTATATACATTTGGGTTTTGTGGGTATTCAGAATCTTGGATATTTAATGGAATCATGAAGGTGAACTACTGTAATAATTTTCACTCTTTTTTTGCTCTATGTTTCAATTTTTATTCACTGTTAGTTACTTCATGGAATTTTTAAGTCTTTCTTCTTCTTCTTTTTTTTTTTTTGTTAAAGTGTCATACATTATTTTTGTATATATGCATTTGGAGTTTATGGGTATGTTAAGTCTTGGTTTTTAACGGAATCTTTGAAGGTGAATTACCTCGTCTAAAAGCTTAGAATTCAATCAAGCTAGGCTTTTTCTTTGTTTTAAGCTTTTGCTGTAAAAAATTCACTCTTTATTGTTCTATGTTTCGATTTTCATTCACGGCGAGTTAATTCATGGAATTGTATAAGTTCTGCACTTCTTTTTTTTTTTCTTTTTTTTTTTGAAGTGACATTTTTAGTATCTGTATATATGCATTTGAGTTTTGTGGCATTCAAAATCTTGTCTTTTAACAGAATCACTGAGGCGAACAATTATAAAAGCTTAGCAGTCAATCAAGTTGTGCACTTTCTTTGTCTTCAACTTCTACAGTGATCAATTTCACTCTTTTTCGCTATATGTTTCAATTTTCATTCACGGTGAGTTAATTCACGGAATTGTTTTATAGGTGTGTGTGTGTATAAGTCTTATGTTTTCTCTATAAGACGTGTATAAGTTATATCTGTATATATGCTTTGGGTTCCATGGTTTCCCAGCATGCCAGCTGGACGTTCACGATTAGAACTTGTAGGGACAAATGGATGGTGGTGGTCAATTGTATGCACTAGCCCTTTCATTCCTTTATAGCCTATTTCGAACTTTGTTTCGTCCGAAAACCCAACTGGCTTCGATGAATACAATGCTGTCTTCCTCTTATTTAAATCACTTTCTTCATCTGTGCTGTTGCCATTAGGATCAATCAAAGCTCCAACATACATATAGCTGTATATATGCATTTGGGTTCTGTGGGTATTGAAAATCTTGGCTTTTAACAGAATCATTGAAGGTGATAACCTCGTCTAAAAGCTTAACATTCAATCAAGTTATGCCCTTTCTTTGTCTTCAGCTTTTAGTGTGCTAAATTTCTCTCTTTTTTGCTATATTCACGGAATTGTTCTCCAGGTGCACGTATATGAGTCTCTTTATTGTTTTTTTAAGTGATATACATTATATCTGTATATATGGTTTGGGTTTTGTGGGTATTCAAAATCTTGGCTTTTAACGGAATCATTAAAGGTGAATTACCTCGCCTAAAAGCTTAGCAGTTAAGAGAGTGTAGAATGGCTTAATTATATCTTCAATACGCAGTGGAGGAGGGAGGACTTCATCAAGGATGTTCATCATGTACCATACATAAAAAAAGATTTTAACGTTATGTATACAGTGTGATTTTACACTGAAGGGGTTTTTTTTTGGCCCTTCTGCCCCTGTCAATACGCATCATGCGATTATTTTTTGGGGCCATAACACTTGTATTAAAAGTTTAGCCGCTAGGGTGCCCTTTTATTTACTTAATTGTATTTTGAATATGTCTCGTGACATGATGCTTTAACATACATGGTATTTACTTAATTGGGTATCAAAAAAGATATGTCCTATCACGTGATGCTTTTTCTTCGACCACAAGTGCATGCCTTAAAGTTAGCAGTTAGACAGATAATACTTCTATTTATTTATATATTTATGTCTTCAATGTTCTTTTTCTGGAGCCAAGTATGTAGATATACTTTTTGTTAACAGGGTGATGAGATTCCAACTTGCTTGCTCGTACCATGTTAACTTTAATTGCATAATCACTCCGTCTAAAAGTTTAAGTTATTAGAGAAGGCTTGCTTTATTTATATAATTATGTCTTCAACATAAGTTATGATGGATGGTTATTGTTATTCAAAGTGATGAGGTCTTTTTTCGTAGAGTATCAAGTGTTAAGACTTCTGATAAAGCTGACTCTTTTCCCCTTCAACAATGATCTTCAGCTGGATTTTATGGAACTTTTAACAATTTATAGGTTTTTGTAATTTCTGATGTGTGTGAATGTAAGAATTCAAGTATATTAGTTATCTTTAATATATTTAGTAGAGAACAAACATTGGCATAATTACGAAGTTTCCCCTTTGGACATGCAGATCATTTGTTCAATACGTGGAAACAACCTCTTCGCATAAATCCAAAGGGAAGGCTGCAGATAATATTTGATCGCCCTTCTACCCTGGGGAGCATTTCATGTACAGAATATGCCTTTCTTTTTTTGGTACTAAATATTTTTATAGCATGTTTGGTCAAGTTTCTAAAATCAACTTATTTTGAAAAGTATTTTTTTCAAAAGTGCTTGTTCAAAAAAGTATTTTTGGTGAGAAGCAGTTTATGTTTGGTTAATTAATTTGAAAAACACTTTTGAGGAGCAATTACTGTTTAACCAAGCTCCTAAAAAGTCCTAATTGTATTTTCTCAAAGGTGCTTTTTACAGAAGGGCTTTAGGGGAGAAGCTATTGTTTTCCGCTTCTCAAAAACAACTTCTGCTTCTACTCAAAAACACTTTTTCTTCTCCTAAAAGCTTGGCCAAACACCTCAACTTTTTTAAAAAAAAACCTTCGTTTTAAAGTAAAGCACTTTCGGCCTTGGAGAAGCTTGGCCAAATAGACTATTAGTCAACTTACATTGAGTATAATCTTTTTCTTTTGCCTCTAATCATTGTTGGTCTGATCTGTTTGTTGTTAAAAGCTGAATCCCATTAAAATGGCCCGAAACCCCTTGGAGTGCTTTGATATTTTGTATGACGTTCAACGTTTACGGAGAAAGAGTGCACACTGTGGGAATAAGGAAGCAGGGTCTGATAATAGTGATATTTGGCGTTTCAAAAGGCAGATAAGAAAAACGAAGAATATCGATGAAGATTATGCACAGTTTTTGATGCTTCTCCTTGACTATGATAAAGAGTCCATAAATGAAAGTGCAAATGAAAGTATCCCTATTGTTAGAGATGAGCTTAATGACGACGTGGATGAGGATGGTAACGAGGACGAAGATGATGGGGATGGTAATGAGGACGAAGACGATGAGGATGAGGATGATCCAGATTACAAGAAGTTTTTGGCTAATGTTAAGCCAAAAGGGAACTCATATGTGCTTAAAGTTGATAGAAGCGATAGGTTTCCTGTATTTGTAGAGTACGAGAAAGAAGATAGATCTGGATCTGATGAAGAGTGTGAATGTTTAGGACAGGAAAAACAACAAGACGCTAGGGATGAGAAAGATTTAGATAAAGTAGAAAGTCATCCATTTTCAAGAACTGTACTGGAAAATGATAATGATGTGATAGTTGAGCCTTTGGGTCCTGTTACTCAGAAGGGAAAAGGGCTTACAAGCCAGAATCCTGGGAGGCCTCGGAAGGGTGAGACAAAAAATAGGTCAAATAAGGAGCAGAAGACAGGGAAAGGGAGAAAATCAGCTAAAAAATTCAATAACAAAGAAGAAGCAGCTGATGTAGATGAAGACTATTCCTTACTTCTGGAGAAATTTATTTGTAAGAATTGGCGCATGACAAACTCATTTATTAGGCAATATAATCTAAAAAGAAAGCCATCATTAAGGGCTCTCCTGGAAAGTGATAGCGATATACCTCCAAAGAAAAAGAAGAAAAAGAGGCTTAGGAAGCAGAAAAGTAGCACGAAGGGAAATGATGCATCCAAGAGGCAGGGAAAGGGTGAGAAAAGGAAGAGGTCAAGCAAAGAGCCGACGGCGCGGAAAGGGAGAAAATCATCAGCAGTTGTGGCTGTCAACGAAGATGTAGCCAGAATGACACCAGTAAATGTTGCTGTCAAAGAAGAGATAGCTGATGTAGATGAAGCCTCATTTAAGGCTGCTGAAGAAGATCTTCAAATAATTGTTGGTGATAATTATACATTTGGAAAGGAAGGAAGCTCTAATCTCATCGAAGCTTCTTCAGGAAAACACTGTGAAAATGTATGATCCTCCATCTCTGCTATGATCCTCCATTCTCTGCTTCTCCTCCCCATTTTATTTTATCCTCCCTACACATGCTTGCTTTCTTAGGGTGTGTTTGGTATGACGGAAAATGTCTTCCTATTTTTCCTTGTTTGGTTGCACTAAATATCTTGGAAAATGTTTTCCTCAAAGTACAAGAAAATGGAGGGAAATTTTTTCCTTAAAAAATTGAGGGAAAACATTTTCTGGATCAATAAAAAGTTAAAAACACACCAACGCATTCCCAACCCACCTACCCCTTGCCTAACCCCCACCCTCGCCTACTCCATCCCTGCTTGCCCCTTCCCTTTGCCCCACCTACCACTTACCCCCTACCCTTCTACCCATCCCCACCCTCTTACTCCCTACTCCCCCCCTACCCCCACACCACCACCAGAATTTGCACTTAGTGTTTTGCTTTGAATGTGCAAATGCTCCTAAAATGATAGTTTCCAACTTGCGTACCAAACACAAGAAAATGAGTAGGAAATCACTTATTTTCTGGAAAATCTTTTCTTGGAGAACATTTTCCGTCATTCCAAACACACCCTTAGTTAATTTGAAGTTTTTGGAAAATATTCCGTTGTGATATGCTTATATATTGACGATATAATTAATATTAAGGTTGAGGATAGCTGCCCGCTTCAAACTGTGACTTCTGATTTTTGGTGGAATGTCAAGGCTCTTCTTGAGAAGCCTTATGATCAGAAGGAATATATAGAACTGTGGAAACTTGTCAAATGTAGAAAGCCTGTTCTAAAGAGTTCGGACTTACGTAATGGGAAATTTTGCTCAACGAGGCGGTTGGGCAAGTCATATTTGGATCATCATAAAGGTGAGCTAAACATCTTAAATTTATTCTGCATTGATGTTATGGTTTGCTTTACGTATCAAAGTATCGGTACACACCATCTATGAAATTGGCAAGTTTGTCAGCATCTAATAAATGATGTTGTACACCAAAATGAATAATAATAAAATATAAATAATAATTATGGAAGATAATCTTAGAACTATGATGGAACTTTTTACGCACTAGAAAGGCACGCAATTTATATCATGCTTAAGTCCTTCTAATTACTGTCATCTAAAGAAGTTCTCACCTCTAGCATATTAATTTACGCTCTTATGAAAAGTGATTTTTTTTTTTTTTTTTTTTGCTTACAGCAATCTGGATCTTGGTTATCAACAATTTGCCTAATAGCACTATTTTAGGATTTTTTCGGTTTTGATTTTCTAAACATAGACATTGATAGAGGAGTCTTCTTTTCTCACTTTTCTTAGTTCGATTAAAATTGTTCAAAAGTTAATTCCATCCGACCATGCTCTACCTTCAGTTAAATTTTCTTGGGTGCTTTTTTCTGTATTTTCTGCAGTTCTATACTGTAAACATTAAGCAGCATTTGATCTTTGTGCTTCTTTATATTGTTATTTTAAGTTTCACTATAAAGGCATTATGTAATGATTGTTAGCTTTAAACCTGCAGACCTTGATGAAAAACTTAAAGAAGTTGACAACGACAAGATGAAAAAGCTAAACATCTTGCGCGGCTTTTTCTTTTGGTTACAGGTGAGTTGCTCATATTCGTTACTCTGGATAAAGAATTGTTTAATGCATTCCTTTGGCTAGACTTCTTGCAATTACCACCACCCCCCCGGCGGGGGTTGCGGCAGCCTGAGCCGCATGGAAAAGCTGTAGGAGGAGTCCACCTAGAGGCATCTAGGAAGCTTCCATGCCCAGTGATCTTAGGAATACACTTGCAGTGACTTGGTGACTTACTGAATCACTGATCAATATAAAAGAAGGCTAAATACCTAGATATGCCCTGAAACTTGGCACATTTTGTAAGTTGGACACTTAAAGTTAACTAGTGATCAGATAGACACTTTTACTTCACAGAAATGGGTCTTATTAACGCCTCATGTTGACATGGCAAATCAGGTGAGTTTCACTTAAATTTGGGAGCTTGAGGACCCCAATTATTCATTCTTTTTCATTTTTTTTAGAATTAAAGTGATTACCTTGTGTGGCCCCCACATATAGTTAAGCTTAACACTGATATCCATAAACAATTTATTTTTAGACTAAATACCTAGATAGCCCCTTAAACTTGGCACGTTGTGTATGTTAGACAGATTGTTGCTCGAGAGTGCTTTTCAAATTGATTAGCCAAACACAAACTGCTTCTCATCAAAAATACTTTTTTGAAAAGCATTTTTGAAAAAAGTACTTTTTGAAATAAGCCGATTCTAGAAGCTTGGCCAAATAGGATTTTAGTAACTTATTAGACAACCAAATAATTTGGTCTTATTTTTAGATGAAATGAAGCTTATGGGAACATTCAATATGCTGATACAAGACAAAACATCACTGGTGTTCGCATCTTGTGTGACTTTATTATTTACCTATATTCAAAATTTCATGTGACTTGCAGAATAAAAATTGTTTCTGTGATTGATAACTTGATCCAGTTGAAGCCAACCTTTTTCTCTTTTTGGTTTCCATTAGAATCCAATGGAAGCTTTGAAACAACTTAAATTTTATATTTCTATGCTAGTTACGTTGATCTCATTTGCTAGTCTGAGGAATTTCATTATGAGGGACTAGTGAGATAAATTCTGTACTTTCAGTTAAACAACAATTACACTAATTCCAGATTTGAGACAATTGCTTGTCTTACTATGTTCTGTTCATCACATTTTTTTTGCTTTACACAGTTTTACAATATAAACTCCACGATTTTTCTTCTGTGGTTGCTAGAATCTCACACAGAAAGGAGCTTTCAGGCCTTGGACCAATCCGGAGTGGCTCTCATTGTTGGAAAATTCTACTGTTCCAATGCTTACTTTCTCTGATAATCAAGCCGGGACAATGTGGTGAAACATGTTACTAAAGAACGCCATGCCTAAGTCAAAAATGATACAATCGATCATCCGTTTTGTTATAATTTTGTAAGATATTGAAGTCCATGTATCATAAATGGAAATAAACCAAGTGGATTATCTTGCTATGCAACGGAATTTGGGTAATATTTCGATCTGCTTGTGTCTAATTTCTTCTACTTCTTTCCTTTTTGGTCGGTTCTGTTGCCTATTTACATCCTCTTATTATGTCACCTTCTGAATACAATGCAAAAGGCGTAGGAAAAAGAGACCTTCCTTTGTTCGTGTCGAGCCAATAAGACTTTAGGCCCCTTTGCCCAAAGAAATATCAATCTGTTATGTGCAGATGTTGTAACTAACTATTTTAGGAATGCAGTTTTGGAAGCTTTTCCTTTTTGTGGACCGTCATTCTCATTTCCCTTGTCAGAAAGAGGGTAGGGAGAAAATGAAAGAGGTAAAAGTTATTTATATAGTATTTAGTTGTACATTTTCAGGATTAAATCTTGAAAGGGGAATGAGTATTTAGAAGGAAAACAAAGAAAACTCATGGTAAATGAGGATTCATATGGTCGACTCTAATTTATTTGAAATTGAGGCATAACTATTGCACCTTGACTGTGTCAGTCTCCTAACTTTGCTCTTGAGAGTTATAATTTTCTTTCAATTCTTCCTTTCTTCTATAGCATTAAAAGTTGCACTTGATTAGGAAAACTTCTCCATTACTTCACTATTTGTTTGCAAGATAAACTTACACAATAAGTATGTTTAAGGCAACATATTATTTCAATTCGAGGGCAAAGGTTAGGCGAATACTTTCTCTTTTTATAACGGTTATATCCTACTTAACTATTGGGTACCTATTACTGGCCATCAACACAGGTATTGGGTAACGCTACTGTGACTTAGCATGAATATACTAAAAGAAGGGGAAAAAAATCCTTGGATTGATTTTGAACACTTAACTAAAGTTTGAAGTGTTGGACAAAAGAGAAATTGGTACAAATGGCCAACATGTAGAAATAAAAAAACAAAGCAATGAAAAGGAAAGTAACAAAGAAACAAAAATAGGAAAAAAATTGCTAGGTATCACTATTGTTTCCCACAAATGAGGGAGTGGTTCATATGGCCCTTTTTATCATCTTATCTTTTCAATTCTTTCTCAACCTCATGCACTACATTTAATGTTTCTGTGGTCTGTATTAGCTTCTTGTGAAGTAAATTTTAAATGGCCTTCTTTTATGTTTCATCATAGATCTCTAGTCATCTTGATAAGCTCTTTGATTTTTCTCGCATATTCTATTCGAACCATGTGTTTGTTATAGTTTTTTTTTTTTTTTTTTTATATTATTTAAGTCCACTTTCGTTAGAAGATGTACAAGAGATAAAAGAATAGACAAAATTGCTAGTGCTTTTCAAAATCCTGCAACCCATCTCTATTTGACAAAAAAGAAAATTTATTCGATCTCGATGTTTATAATGTGTGATTGGTACATATTTATCACTTAATCATGATTAAAAAATATATATTTATTTTAATTTTTAATTGCTAAAATTAAATTATTTGATTTAACATAAACGCTGACTAGATAATTAATATTAGGTGGGGGGAAGAGAGGAGACGTGTGGTGTTTTGCCATAACCTGTAATTGTGGAGAGGACCTCATTTGGACTATTATCATATGATGATTCTTCTCATTAATATTATTTGTTATTTTGCAAACATAGATCTTTTTCTAAATATTTGCTGTCTCAGAAATCAAAGCATTTATTACTTTCTTATAAAATAAAATCACTCTTATTCTTTTAAAAATTAGTGAAATGTTAATTAAGTAAAATGCTTAAAAGAGATGCATCACTAGTTTTTGCCGAATTTAGATAGATACTCTTAAAGCGTTTAACTTTTTTCCTACAAAGAGCACAAAAATGTTATACGATTTACAATAATATAGACTTCGAGGGTCTATGGAAACAACCTCTTTACCTTCACAAGGTAGGGTTAAGTCTGCATATGCACCACCCACCCAAACTCATTTATGAGAATACACTGGGTATGTTATTGTTATTGACGACTTACAATATAGACTAGAAGTAGTAATATTTAATACATAAAGACTCTTCGAAAATACAAATAGCATTAGTAAGATTGCAACTGTGTAGATTTTTGTTAGTAATTTTATGAACATATGCTCTTCTAATCTATCTACTCCCACGTATAATTATAAACTTTTTTTTTTGACAAGATTTTCTTTTATAAACTTACAACGTTTAAGTAAGAGTCCAAAATCTTTAAATATTTGAGACAAAAAATATTGGCTTTTTTGAGAAAAAGATAAAAGTAAAAATTGAAAGTTAGACGTATGGAAATTCACAAATTTCTTAGCCATAGGGTTAGCATCCACGTATACGCTACTTATCCGCCACGTCAGGTACATAGTGGGACCCACATAAGAAGGTTGAGTGGTCTCATGCACTTGTTATAAGAGTTTGTATTTGTTGCTTTGCACTTTTCATATTCCCCTTTGCTTCTCTGCTCGGAGGCCTGAGAGCCAGTTACAGTTATTAAGTCCATTTCAGGTAAATGTTCTTCAAAACTCACTTGTATTTTATTCATAAATATAAATATTTGTGTGTGTATATAGTCAAATCTCTCTGTAACGATATCGTTTTTCCTGATACTTTCTGTTGCTATCGTAGCGAAATATTGTTATAGAGAACATATTGTATGACACAACATGAAGGATTGGTTCAATAGAAAATATGGTTGCCAGAGTGAAGGATTGTTATAGAGGATGATTGTTATCGAGAGGTCTGATTATGTATATATTATTTTTGAGTTTATGTTCTGTGCAGTGACATGTTAAATGTTAAGTTAGACCCACAATATCCGCTAACTCTACGTATTAAGCCTGATATGATATCCTACAAAATAGGTTGAGTATACTGATAGTGTAAACTTTTCCTTTTACTGCCAAGTATATGAACTCATATGTTATACTCCCTCCGTTTCAATTTTTTATGTCTTGGTTTGATTGAGAATGGAGTTTAAGAAAGTAAAGAGATATGACCTTAAACTAAAGATGTGTTTGATGCACCGAAATGCTCTTGAATCTTGTGGTCTTAAATATTTCATGTGGGGTATTGGAGTTGAAGAGATACTAGTAAATATGGAAAGTGGCATTCTTTTATTAATAGACTAAAAAAGATAAGTAAGACACAAATAAATGAAACAGAGAGAATATATGTTATAGTATACACTCGTGCCATCTTGTTTTGTATAGTCGTCGTGTTTGACTGGATATAGAGTTTAAGATACTAATTTTATGTTACAGTACTACTTACAGCTGAAGAAATACGTTTGATCCAAAAAATAAACAGGATTCTTGAAAGTTGTGAGTATGTATGGAATAATAATGTTAATTTAGAAAATTATTTTCACAGAATTTAGTCTCTTTGACCTTTTCCACACTAATTTCCTAATATATAGGGTCTAGGCTGATATTATGCAGACTGCTTAACTGAGTCAATTAATGGACACAAAATTCCATTTTCCAAAAAATGCAAAAGAGCTTTTTCTTGTTGAAATTAGCAGAAAAAGAAAATAAAATGTAGCATCCTAGGATGTGGTTAGCAGTCACTGAAGTGAGTGAAAACTATAGAAAACCATGGTTCAGAACCGATGGAATAGTCCCACTGCGCACAAGCTGGCCCAGACACCACCATTATTAAAAAAAAAAAAGTGTATTTATCAGTGTCTCGTTCTAGCCATACAAGTGGTAGAACATTATTTTTCTTGTTCCTGTTTGTAATTATATGGTAATTGGAATTTTCAAGATTCTTATATGAGGAACTTTTTTGTGTGCGGATATGTTGAAGGCATAAGGTTGATTTTTGAAATCCCAAAGGGAGAAGATGGACTATGTCAATGGACCTGGAAGGAACCACTTGTTTGTTCCGGGACCTGTCAATATCCCGGAACAAGTTCTTCGTGCTATGAACCGGAACAATGAAGATTACAGGTCCCCGGCCATTCCAGCTATGACGAAGTCCTTGCTTGAGGATGTGAAGCAGCTTTTCAAGACTACTAGTGGAACTCCATTTCTGATCCCAACTACAGGTAGAGTAATATGTCGGTATCTTACTCTTTATCGTCCTGATATTTGCATCTGAATGAGTTTGGTTTAATGATCCATCGGTTCCTAAATATTATTTTGGTATGGTTTGCTACTTATTTCAATTTTCCAGACAGGGGAAAGGCAAGTTGCCTAGGTTTAGTTCTATTGATCATCCACCTTGGGGTTAAAATGAAGAGATAAGATTTTGTTTAGCATTAGGATGAGTCTTAAGCCGTAATATAAGGCCAAATGGAAGACAAAGATCTATATAGATAATACTAATCAGTTGGGACTAAATTTTAGTTATTTCAGTACGTTTGCTTTAGGTCCAATACCTACAAGGAGTCCTGCTAGAGATTTATATGCCAGTAGACCTTATCTTTTTTAATTTTCTTTTTTACCCCTTCCTCAGGAGCTCCGCCTTTTTTCTCCCTTGGCGACTCGAACCCACAACCTTCGGAGGGTGTTTACCATCTGAACAACCCCCTCTTGTCCAGTAAAGATATAGAGAACGCCTAGTGTGTTTTTATTTTTATTTTTGTTTAATATTGGAATGAGATGAGTTTAATGGAGCGACGCAGATAGTGGACATTCAAAACCGACCTCAACTTGTTTATGATTAGACGTAGTTGTTGTGATGTTGTATTGGGGTGAATCTTTTCAAATTGATTTTGTCCTATTATAGTAATATAAGGAAGGCAATAGCTTTGCAATAATATGAACGACATCAGTGGTCGCATAGTTTTAAGTAGTTCTTGGATTTTTCGTGGCTCAACTGTCAAACTCGTGATGGCCAAACCTTATATTGTTTACATGTGGCAGGAACTGGTGCATGGGAAAGTGCACTTACAAACACCTTATCTCCTGGTGATAAAATTATATCCTTCCTCATCGGTCAGTTCAGTCTGCTGTGGATTGATCAGCAGAAACGTCTCAACTTTGATGTAGATGTTGTTGAGAGTGACTGGGGCTACGGTGCAAACCTTGAGGTTTTGGCCTCGAAAATTGCAGAAGATAAGTCACATACAATCAAGGCGATTTGCATTGTGCATAATGAGACTGCCACTGGAGTTACCAACAACTTGGCTACTGTAAGGAAAATACTCGGTAATGCATCTAACTGTGGCATATTTTGTTCAGATAATCGAATTCAGACTTCGAAAAGTATGCATGAATTTCACTATCTCTCAAGTTTCACTCCTGTTTCTATTTCTTTTTTCGCCAAGTTCCTCTCTTATAGCCTGTTTGGCCAAGTTTTCGAAATTTGCTTATTTTGGAAAGTGCTTTTAATCATAAATGCTTTTCGAAAAAATAATTTTGGACAGTAGCAGTTTGTGTTTGACTAATCAATTTGAAAATAACTTTTGCTAATAATAGAACAGTACGTTATGCTTGGCCAATGTTTCAAAAGTGCTTATGGGGAAAAACTACTTCTTTTAGCTTTTGATAAACATCATCGCTACTACTCAGAAACTCTTATTTTTTTCCCTAAAAGCTTGACCAAATACCTCAACTTTCTAAATAAGTACTTTTCGGAAAGAGAAAAAAAGCACTTTTGACTTCCCAAAAAGCATGGCCAAACAGGCTATTAGTATATCTGTGCCAAATTATGAAATGATTGCTAACAAATTTGTCGATGCCTGCCAGATCACTACCAGCATCCTGCTCTTTTCCTTGTTGATGGAGTGTCCTCAATTTGTGCCCTCGATTTTCGAATGGATGAATGGGGTGTAGATGTGGCACTTACTGGTTCCCAGAAAGCACTTTCCCTTCCCACCGGGCTCGGAATTGTCTGTGCTAGCCCAAAAGCTCTTGAGGCTACCAAAACTGCAAAATCAGTGAGAGTTTTCTTCGACTGGAATGATTACCTTAAGTTCTACAAGATGGGAACTTATTGGCCGTATACTCCTTCCATCCAACTTTTGTATGGTCTGAGAGCAGCTCTCGACCTTCTTTTCGAGGAAGGCCTCGAAAATGTGCTTGCAAGACACGCTCGCCTCGGCAAAGCAACAAGGTAAATAAAACCTCTGTTAGTAAATAAAATAGGAAGGATCTAAAGCTCGATATGCTATGCTTACGTTTAGTTACATTATAATAGTGATATACTTCAAGCAGTACTGATCAAAACCTTGGCTTTTCACTTAAATTTTAAAGTTTATGATAGAAAGTTAGAAACTAAGTGGACAAAATCTCTACCAGCATTCAACATAACAAGATACTCCTAATAAGAGACAACCAAAATCATACTCTTATTGAGCTGATGATTCATACCTGTTATGGTTTTATTAATTAGTGAATCATGTATATCATGTTTTGCAATAACCCCAGCTTATTTGCACTTCGCTAAGATAGTAAGTACTTCAGTTGTTCCATTTCATATAATGTTCTTCCATTTTTAGCCTATCAATGTATATCTAAGAGATGCATCAGTTTCGCCAGGATTCATTCTTAGTAAATCCAGAGTTACATTTTATTGATAGTGCTTAGCATACATAATTGGAGATACGTTCTTGAATCGGAGAAATGATACATATTTTTGTTTTTTGAATGAGAACGCAGACTCGCCGTGGAGGCATGGGGCTTGAAGAACTGCACTCAGAAGGAGGAATGGTTCAGTGATACCGTCACTGCTGTTGTTGTTCCTCCATACATCGACAGTGCTGAAATTGTGAAAAGGGCATGGAAGCGATACAACTTGAGCTTAGGTCTCGGCCTAAACAAAGTTGCAGGAAAGGTTTTCAGAATAGGACATCTTGGCAACTTGAATGAGGTAACCGTCTCTTACTGCAGATAACATGTCTTATTTGATCACACATTTTGTGAAGACTGACAAAATAAAGATTATACAGTGATTCCTCAAGCATGTGTCTGTCACTATGGAACAGAATTGGAATTTCCTTTTAGATTCTAAAAGGAATTCAAGAACAATTTTTTAATATTCAAGATCATTTCTCGAGTACGTGTTAGCCACTATGATAATTGGTGTGGAGATACAGTTCTAGCATACTACCATATGCATAAGTTCTGGCTTGTAGTGTATTAGCCCCAGATATTCAACATCATCAAGCTGAGGGCTATTTCAACTCTATACCAACTAAACTAAAGGCATAAAATCTTCATTTAACAGTTAATTTCTTTTCTTTCTCTTTTGAAATACTTCATAGTTCATCATTACCATTTCACTGTCTTAGAGATTCTGTTCTGATTCACTGTGTAATGACACTTCAAAGTTAAAGCACCTTACATATATATATATGTGTGTGTGTGTGTGTGTGTATATCTCATAAAACTCAGTGTCGATGGTTTTAGGCTCTTCTCTTCTTTTTTCAATTGCTGTACATATATACTCAAAACTTCTATTACCTCTCTCATTAGTCAAGCCTGTTTTTTATGTGCTTTCTTGAATTTACCACTCCATCCTTTCCAATTCACGTGGCACTTTCCATTTTGGGATATTCTGAAATGTTTGACACCATTCTATTTTTATCCTACTTTCAAGAATTTGGCCTCATTAAACAATTACTCTTTAATTTGACGTGATGTTTTCTCTCTTTCAAACTAGTACTCTACTATTCTTGACTATCTTTTCTTTTTCTGGTTTCCCACTCGGTGTCTGTAACCCGCATTGGGGTCCGACTAAATCCGGATTCTTGCATGGAAGTCCCACTTTAGAGGTAAAGCTCCTTAACAAAGGCGACTCCACACCTAAGGCTTGAACCGAAGACCTCTAGTTAAGAAAGGAGTTCTTATCGCTCCACCACAACCGTTGCTTGCTACTATACTCTACTATCATCACTGTTATGTTATACAAGTCAAATTAACAACTAAAATTCCGTATCTAGTCAAACACCGACACACCGAATGAGTACTCATGTTCTGCTAATTTCTCCTCTCCTTTTATTTTTATAGGTTTGGTATATTCCTAACTATAGCATACTTACCTCCTTTTTTTTTTTTTTTTTTTTTTTTTTTTTGTGCGTGTGTGTGTAGTTGCAACTGCTGGGATGTCTTGCTGGAGTTGAAATGGTGCTTAAGGATGTTGGTTATCCAGTGAAGTTTGGTAGTGGAGTTGCAGCTGCTAGTGCCTTTCTGCAAAATTCCACTCCACTTATTCCATCAAGGATCTAATCCAATCGTTATTAAAAGTATACAAAAGCAATGCATGTAAATTATTCTCGTCATGTTACTTTTGTTCACTGTTCAGATACTGGTTGAGAATATTTTTGTAAAATTGAACAATTTCCTTGTTCTTCTTCTGACTATATGTATTTTCTTTTTCTTTGGAATTATTGCCCCTTTTTGGATTTTAAGTTTTAGTTAATATATGAATAGATTGCATCAAATGAAGTGTAACAAAAACTTACAAAATCAAGCTAGTCTAGACAGGATTTAGTTACTTGTTAACACTAACATTTACAATTTCAGACACTATATTATCATTGTATGCTACTCTAACAACTTAAATATCACAATATTACAAAATAAGTCGAAGTATTACATGTCTAACTTGAAAAATATGTTGTGTCAAATTAATTGAAACAAAAAGAACTGTGAAGATAAAGCCAGTAAATTAAGAGTTGCTTGTTCAGAGGTCTCGTATTTGAGCTCTAAGTATGAAATCACCTTTGATAACAAGCGTTTTACTTCCTAAATTGGGACTTCTCAAAGCGAATTCAGATTAATCATAGCCCAAATCGAGTATCGATTACTGAGTGAGAACCAAAAAAAGAGAGAATTGCCCGTCCAGAATGTTAGCTTCAGTTTTCTTTTTTACTTATTATTTAAGAAAGAAAAGAGAAGCAAAAATATAAGGAAGTACCACATTGGTTACTACGAAGGCTAATAGCTTAATGGTATTAATAGTCACAATCTCGAATATTCGTAACGACGAAATTGGAAATTTAGTTATGAATTTTCAAGATTTAATTTATATTTATAAAAAGTAAATTTTGATTTATATTCACATAATTATTCATATATGCATATAATTTTTATGTTATTCAACTGACTACCTTTCCGTCTATATAGTTATGCCAAGAGGTCAATAATAAACCAAAAAAACATGAGCTGTTTTTTTAGTTATTTCGTTAAGAGAAAGAAAGGCTAATGAATAGCAAACGTATCATAAACAAATTATTTTCTTTCAAATCTCACTCTTGAAAAAACATCTTTCAAATACCGAAAACTCTCTGAATTTATTTTAGCCTAACTCTTGTGTAAGTTCAATTGTTATTTTGATCCGTCTCATCAATTCAACTTAGTCATATTCATTAGCTCGATTTTTTCAAATTCACATCATGTAGAATTCATTTAAGTGGAAGCTCTCTCTATTGAGATTTTTCGTTTTCAAGGTGCAAATTCGAGAAATCTAGTTAAAGAGAGAACCATCCATCTAAAATTTTACCCCCTCCGTCCATGTTTACGTATCCATGTTTGACTTGACACACCCCTTAAGATGCAATAAATAGAATGATAAGTTTACTATATCACCCCTAAGTGTTATAAATCGTCTTAATAATTGAAATCAATCAAATATACTTTAACAAATATGCAATCACTAATAATCTCTTGAACTTGTTAACCCAATAATTAATGATAAGGATAAAATAAGTATGAAATGATAAATTATCTCTTGATTTTTCAAACTGAACGAAATAAAAATGGACATTGAGAATAAAAAAAAATTTAAGAAAAGACTACCACTTGGCTGCATTAAAATGTCATTTTGTGGGGCCCAACAAAGATCCTACTTAAATTAGGAAAGTGGATAAAGTTGATATTTTATATTTACCCCATTTCTTCTCTCTTTCCCTATTATGTTTTTCCTATTTTTGGGAAAACAAATGGATAGTACCTACACAAAATAGTACGTTTGACCATCTTTTTTTTATTTTTTTTGCTTCACTTTTTTTCTTCCCCACCGCAATTCTTGATTTTTCCACTTATTTAGGGTCTTAAAGCTAGAAAAAAGTTTGAATTTTTCCCATGTAATTCACCCCCCCCACAAAAAAAAAAAGATAAAAAAATGGAGCTAAGAAGTATATTCTTGCCTCAATTCAAGATTCAACAACCTCAATTCACTTGGTTTTTCTCTAAACAAGACAAACATCAACCCCTTGTTGTTGTCAACATTTTTAGCAGGTAAATATGATGTTTTTGTTTGAAATATGTTCCAAATATAGATTAGATATAGAGTTTGTGATTTACTTAAATAAAGTTGGTTCTTTTATTTGTGATTCTGAATGAAATTGGTACAATGGAGTGGAATAAATATAGAAGATTTATATAGTTTAGGGTCTTAAAGTAAAAAAAGCTTGTATTTTTACCATGTGATTCACCAAGAAAAAGAAGAAAAAAAATGGAGTTGAGAAGTATATTTTTGCCTTAATTCAAGATTCAACAATCTCAATTCACTTGGTTTTTCTCTAAACAAGATAAACATCAACCCCTTGTTGTTGTCAACATTTTTAGCAGGTAAATATGATGTTTTTGTTTGAAATATGTTCCAAATATAGATTAGATATAGAGTTTGTGATTTACTTAAATAAAGTTGGTTCTTTTATTTGTAATTATGAATGAAATTGGCACAATGGAGTGGAATAAATATAAAAGATTTATATAGTTTAGGGTCTTAAGGTAAAAAAAAGTTTGTATTTTTACCATGTGATTCACCAAGAAAAAGAAGGAAAAAAAATGGAGCTGAGAAGTATATTGTTGCCTCAATTCAAGATTCAACAACCTCAATTCACTTGGGTTTTTTCTAAACAAGACAAACATCAACCCCTGTTGTTGTCAACGTTTTTAGCAGGTAATTATGATGTTTTTGTTTGAAATATGTTCCTAATATAGATTAGATATAGAGTTTGTGATTTACTTAAATAAAGTTGGTTCTTTTATTTGTGATTATGTACAATGAGTGGAATAGATACAGGAGATTATATAGCTGACCCCAATTAGTTTGTGATTTACTTAATACCCAAATCAAATTGGTGGATATATATGAGCCTAATGGTTTTTATCATACTTGTTTTTTTTTTTTTTTTTTAAACAAGGTAAACATGAACCCCTTGTTGTCGTCAACATTTTTAGCAGGTAAATATGATGTTTTATTTTGAAATGTGTTCCATATATAGATTAGATATAGATGATTTGTATAGCCATCCTAATTAGTTTGTGATTTAGTTAAATAAAGTTGGTTCTTTTATTTGTGATTATGTAAAATGAGTTGAATATATATATAGAGGATTTATATGGCTGACCCTAATTAGTTTATGATTTACTTAATACCCAAATTAAATTGGTGGATATATATGAGCCTAATGGTTTTTATCACGCTTGGTTTTTTCTAAACAAGGTAAACATGAACCCCTTGTTGTTATCAACATTTTTAGCAGGTAAATATGATGTTTTTGTTTGACATATATTCCAAATAGATTAGATATAGAGGATTTTATATTAGTCCACCCCAATTAGTTTGTGATTTAGTTAGATAAAGTTGGTTCTTTTATTTGTGATTGTGAATGAAATTGGTACAATGGAGTGGAATAAATATAGAAGTTTTATATAATTTAGGGTACTAAGGTAAAAAAAGTTTGTATTTTTCCCATGTGATTCACCAAGAAAAAGAAGAAAAAAATGGAGCTGAGAAGTATATTGTTGCCTCAATTCACTTGTTTTTTCTCTAAACAAGAGAAACATCAACCCCTTGTTGTTGTCAACATTTTTAGCAGGTAAATATGATGTTTTGTTTGACATATGTTCCAAATATAGATTAGATATAGAGGATTTGTATAGCTGACCCTTATTGGACTGGTGTATATATATGAAGCTAGTGGTGTTCTCAAATCTCAATCTTGGTATTCTTTTGAGGGGTTGCACGTAAATAAAGGTGGTTCTTTTATTTGTGATTCTGGACGAAATTGGTGAAGTGGAGTGAAAATGTGCAATAGATATAGAAGATTTATATAGCTGACCTAAACTAGTTTGGAATTTACTCAATACTTAAATTGAATTGGTTAGCTAATGGCTCAAACTTGGTATTCCGTCAAAAGTTATATGTAAAAAGTTGGTTCTTTTATTTGTGATTCTGATAAAATAAGTCCAATGGAGTTGAGTAGCTACATATTGGTATATATAATAGTAACAAACTAGTTTTTGATTTACTTACTACCTAAATCAAATTTGTGGGACATATATGAAGCTAACGGTTTTCTTGAAATTGGTATTTTCTGAAGGGTGGCTTGTGAATAAAGCTGTTCTTTTTCCTGGTTAACCAGATTACAAACAGAGTGGTAGTGAATAAGGCTGGGGCACGGACCATTTGTATGACACGTTATTGAACAATTGTGTATTGGATGTAAAAAAACTCTAAATTTTCATGGGGATAATGTTGTCATCATCAACATGCCAAGAAAAAGAGGCTTAATTTCTAAAGATATCTTTTTCTTCACCATATGAAAGGCAAAAGATCTTTTGAGTTATATTTCTTTTTGGCATCTGAATAATCATCTAACTTCTGCCGATGGTATCCAATTTGCTTCCAGGGAGGCTTTCCCCATTTCATATGATAGGTGGAAAAATATTGAAGTACATTGCAATAATGATCAAAGTATAAGGCACACACCCCTGTCGAAGCAAGACAATGCAAAGTTACCTGAGCTATCCTTTAACCGGCTTCAGCAAACTGATGATGGGCACTCTGGATTGCAAAGGCGGAACTTTGGTCGTTTCATTGCTCGTGAGGCCGTGCTTGATGAAGAATATTGGGTTTGTTTTGCTGCTTCTATGCTCTTCTAAATAAAACTTTTATTGCTCTTCTTTGTTACTTTTCCTAAGAGTATTTCAGATTTTCTTGTTCCTCTGTTTTAATGTTAATGGCAGACAGCAGCCTGGCTGCGGGCAGAAGCTCATTGGGAATCCGTGTCCTATATGAGGTTAGAGTTCGCTCTTATCACATGTCCGTTCTGTGATTAGTACTAGTTAGTTTGAATTGTTATGTGGTAAATATTTTTTGATCCATATTGTTATATGGTGAATATTAATTGTATTTTGGCAAATTTTAGGCATGTTGACGCATACAAAAGGAAGTATGCCGAACAGGTGAGTTGCAGTAAACCAATTTTTTGTTTATTTGCAATTAAAATGATATCTGGTTGAAGTTGACATATGGCCATTAAATATTTAACCCTTTTTTCCTACAACTCATTAGAATAAACATTAAGTAGTTGCTTAGTTGTTTATAAATTGCCTCATCTCATAGGCATGTCTTTGGCTTCAGCGACTTTTGTAATTTTAGAATTTAGACTTAACGAAAGAGGTTAGCAGATCTGTTCCTACTTTGATTAATGTAATATTTAATGCCAACAAACGAATTATCTTTTCTAGGATTGTTAGGATAGCAGTTGTATTTTTAATTTTGAGAAAAGATAATCGATGTGGTCAATGACCTTGCATTTAAATTAGACATGTTGACAATGAGATATATCTGGTATAAATAGTGACAACTTCGTTGTTATATTCTTCTCCCATTAAAATTAACATTAATCATCGTGTGTTGCTGGCATTCTGCTGCTAGTATTCCTTAGCACCACTAATTTTTCTTTGCCTTTCGTTTTATTCCATTATTTGTATGCAGGAGTTTTACGGTTTAAAGAGAAGATGTTCTGGTCAGGACGGAAATTGCTTGAAGTGCTTTTGTTTTGTTGCGGTAGGTACAGTGGCTTCCAGACAATGCTTCTTGTCCTTAATGTTGCTTATGCACAAGTTGCATAAGTATAGTTGCTTTATATTGCATTTTAATTTTTAGAATTGCTTTCATTTTTCCATTGATTTCAAATGCAGTGCTTTGCATCTAGTCCATCAATCTTTTGCCTATTGCCAATATCATAGTTTCTAGAGTCCTCCTTTCCATCAGTAAAAAGTTTCTAGAGTTTTTTCATTCATTTTGAATTTTGATGAGAAGATTCTTACTCCTGCGAGCAATTTCACCACGTTGTGCCAAGTGACCTGATGCTTCTTCCAAGTACTGACATCTTCTTAACAAATTCCTCTGCCCACTGTAAAGAAATGGATCTTGGGCCTAACTCAACCCCAAAAGCTAGCTTATGATGGGAGGATTGCCGTAAGGAGACCATGTATCCTTTAACCCACCGATGTCGAACTCTTAACACCCCACCTCACGCCCAGGGCTGGACATCTAGTGCGTGGCAATTTTTAATATGGTTTCTTTACACCCACAAAAGACAATGTTCAAACTGACTTATTCAAAAGAAAAGACAATGTTCAAAGTTTAATAAGCATACTTTAAAATGTCTGTGATGTACTTAAGATGGTTGTTATGTGATATTTATTCTTTTGAAATTTGATATTTGTCTTGGATATTCCTCAGCCTTCAAATGTTTCAGGTTAAAAAAGAAGAGCCAAATGTTAGAAGAACAGTACTTAAAAGTGTGGTGGGAACTTTGGACCTAAGCATCCGACAATTTGTACAGCGGGAGAGATACCCAGGGGTATCAACTCAACCAAACTCCTCCCCCTTCCCAAACCCCGAAATTCTGCAGCAGGAAAAAAAAAAAAAGACAACCTTGATTTGTATTGTGTTTCCGTTCTATTAAGGTAGACGAAAATGTGTTCTAGGGTTTGCTGAATTCCTTTTCCTCTAATTGTCTCCAGGAAATCAAAAAGTTATCGCCTGTCTTGGCACGTCAAGATCCCTTTGATTCACATAAATATGCTTACATTGCAAATGTTTGTGTTGCAAAGTTTGCTCGACGTCAGGGTATTGCTTCAAATATGATACATTTGGCTGCTGATGTGGTCAACTTAGAAGGTGCCATTTTTCAGCTCTGGTTTATGTTCAGAATTGCCATCCATCTTGATTAATTTCATTGAACTACGTCTAATATTTACTGCACGTACAAGCAGGTTTCAGGCAACTCTTTGTTCACGTTAATGCAGACAACTTACCTGGCCAAGAACTATACAAAAAAACTGGCTTTAAGGTTAGCTTTCACAATCCGTTTTTCCCATGTATTGAGCATCTTATTGCTATTGTTTATTGCATTATATCTGTGTATGTGAATGATTTTGTGATTTCCTCGTTGTCACTTCAAATAATAGATTATGGTTATACTTACTTTGAGCTTTTTTCTTTGTGAACGCATTCTTAATGTTTGAAACCTGTTTATATCCCGCCTCATAATTCTTGATCTGTGCGTTAGATAAATTCATTTGGAGGTGTATTGTGGTTATATCACTTAGCTAACAGTGTTATTCATTCAAGGAGCAAAAAGACTTTAAGTTAATTTATATGAAACGAGCACTTAATAGTGGTATCCTTTCAAGGGACAAAAGTAGTGGAAGATAATCTATATGAAATGAGCCCTTAGTCCCTTACGCTTCTGATAGTGCTACATTACAAAAACCAAGAGTTTAAGTTATGCAGACTAAAAGATATATAGATTTTCCACCGTCAAGTTAAGTTGACCTACAGCAGGAGGTAACTCTTCATAGAAAGTTTGATATCAACCCTGATGTGATAACCTGGTAAATAGAGTAATAACTTGCGATAGCCAGTTAGATTGAAATGATAGTATAACTTGATTTTGCACTGTATGCTCAAATCCTTTTGAAAATGCTTACATCGCTTATCTTAGAGCTGAGTCTTTTCCTTGCTCTGTCATTCCATGCAGATCGTGGAAGCCGCTTCATCGTCTTTATCAAAAGAACAGAGGATTCTAATGTCCTTGGATTTATAAGCTCCATTGCTACTTCACTTCCTGACTATAAAGTGGATGTGGTAGTTTGTACATTTATATGGTTTGAAGCCAATAGCTTGTTGGTTGATGAATGTATCTTTGGGTAGACAGACAACTAGTTAGTTACAGAGATTGTAATATATGTATAAAGAAGTTGTACGATTTGTTTGGACTAGGGAAGTGGATACGTATCGGATACATGTTTATTGAAGTATCCAATACGAGCATATCCGGTTAAAATTTTAGTGTATTTTGGAGAATTTGGACTATGTACTCATCATACTCAATGTCATATATTTTTGGACATGAATATGTCGAAAGACAAATGAAGAATTCAAGTAACAATAGGCTGAGAGATGATGTTTTCTCAAGGAAAAAGATTTTGTTATCCCACCAACTACACCTATTACTAAACTAACTTCTGAATATCCACTTGAACCAGCATAATCATCCGAGTTAACTAAATGAATGGAAATTAGCATGACTTTCCTTCTGTATTAAGTTGTCCTATAAACTCAAATTTCATTGTGAGGATGCCTTGATTTGAGAATTGAATCGTCAGACTAATCGCTTAGACGATAATAGCTTGAATATACTTTCATTGGTAATTGAATAAATATACACGAACTGTATATACTCTTAAATACTTCCTAGCTTTTGACCAAAATCATCCTTTGTAGTTTCACCACAACGTCCACTACATCTTTATGATATCTCACTTAATAGAAATTATCCTTTTTAAGTTTCCCAAAGTGAACCAAAACACCCCTCTGTTAAATATTTCATCTACTTCTTACCAGAATCTTTATGACTCTGGGAAGCTAGAGAAAAGGGTTTGTAATGGTTATACTCCCACCGTTCCACAATAAGTGTCATTTTAGCCAAAAAAATTTTGTTTCATAATAAGTGTCACCTTAAGAAACCAAAACATAAATTGACTAGTTTTTTCCAATTCTACCCTTAGACAATAAAGTAGCATCTAAATGATGATTGGAAAAGCTACATAGTTAATTGGTGTTGTTAGATTCCCAATGTCAAAAGGTTTACTTCTTGTGCATGCTTTAATCAAAAGATAAAAGAAATTTATTTTTATTATATAGGGGTAATTTGGTAAATTTTACATTACATTATTGATTTCTTAATATGCATGTTTTGAGCTAAGATGACACTTATTATGGAATCAGTATTACTTATTCTTGGGTGAAGCTGCTTCTTTTCATTGGAAACACAGAGATGGTGCTATTACCTATGAAGTTGGATTAGAATCATCCACTCCATCCCTCCGTTTCTATCTATTTAACATTCCCAATCTTCAATTGTAGAAATCAGTCCTGAACAAGTATTCAAGATTCAATCTTGAAACAAAAACAAAGATTACAAAATTTATAGGCCAAAAGAAACATAGTTAACCTGATAGAGATACCACGTTTCACTTCTTGAGATTCAATTTAACTAATTTAAAATTAATTTAATATTATAAAATTGAAATCTACATGTTCAAAAACTATACAATAAATTGTATTCTTCTCGGATAGAATAAATACCAGGATCACTTTAAATTTTATGTCGTGTTTTCAAATCAAATTGAATGTCGCTCTTTGACTTGCAAGACTTATAAACCTTCATAATATTTGATTTTTTTTTTGGTCATATATTTATAAAAGCAACTTTATATAAAAGGGATAAGACATCATTACCCCCCTCACCTAGTAGCGTTTTTGCTACAACACATCTTACCTAATTTTTGGTCATATCACTCCCCTAAACTATTTAAAACCGTAATATTTTACCCCCTAAACGCTGACGTGGCAAGGAGAGTGTGTTTCACTCTCTTTGAGAGAGTGAGAAACATAAAAAACGGGAAAACTTAATTTTTTTCTTAAAAATCTGTATTTTCTTAAAATATGAATATAAATCTAGTTTTCCACATTTTAAAAAAATAATTAATTTTTTCAAAATTTTATAAAAAATCAGTTTTTTTTCAAATTTTGACAAGAAAAACACATTTTCCGGATTTTATTTGAAAAATAAAAGTGTCCTAAGAAAATGAAATCATGAAAATCAAGATCTTTTAAGACATTTAAAAAAAAAATAATCAAGCTTTTCATATTTTTAACAAATCCATTTTTCCATATTTTTTAAAAAAATTCATGTTTTCAGTTTTGTTTTTTTTAAAAAAAATAAAAACATATGGGTTTTAAAAAAAATCAAATTTTCAATTTTTTTTTTTTAAAAAGGGTTTTAAATTTTTTTTTTAAAGAAAATTCAGTTTTTTAATTCGCGTTTTCAGTTTTTTTTTTTTTTAAAACGGGTTTTAAAAATAAATTTTTTAAAAGAAAAATCAGTTTTTTAATTCGCGTTTTCAGTTTTTTATTTTTAAAACGGTATTTCAAAATAAAATTTTTAAAAGAAAAATAAGTTTTTTATTCTTTTATTCTTAAAAATTGACACGTAAGCTGAATTTTTTTTTTTAAAAAGAAAATAAATAAATGCACATGTGACAAAGAGAGTGTATGTCACTCTCCCATATGAGAGTGAGCATCAGCGTTTAGGGGGTAAAATATTACGGTTTTAAATAGTTTAGGGGGGTAATAGGACCAAAAATTAGGTAAGGTGTGTCGTAGCAAAAACGCTACTAGATGAGGAGGGTAATGATGTCTTATCCCTTATATAAAATGTTAAACATCTAAACATTATCTTAAAATAAATAATTTATTTTCTAGTTTCACTCTGAAAAAAGCTCTAATTGACAATCAATTCTGGGGACCAATACACATATAACTAAAACAACTACAAGGGCTTATTGTTCCAAACTACATAAAGAAGAAACCAAAGTGCAATTTGTCCCAAATATTTTCAGTTTCCCTCTCATATAAAACCCCTTTCTCTTATCCCCTAGTTGCAGTCTTCACTACTTCTTTATATACTTTTTTCAGGCAAAAGTATTTCAGGTATGGGTTTTTAGTCTTTATACTTCATTTGAATTTTGAAGTCAGTTGGTGTGGAATATTGCTTTAATCTTTAATTTTGTTAAAGTACATATGATTTTGTATTAATTTGGACTTAGTATAAATATATATAGACTATAGAGTGCTTTTAAGTAGAGATTGAGCTTATAGGTGAACAATTTTCTCTTTGCATTTCTAAAAAGATAACTGTGTTTGAGTTCTTGAACTTAGATTTATAGTTGAACAAAGTGGCTATTCTGTGGTTGTGGCATGACTTGTCATCATTTACAGTATATATATATATATATATATATATATATATATATTTGAAATTATGTAGTTGTTCGAAGGCATTATCTGACCTTTTCTCGTCGTGTTCTCTCTTGAGCCGAGGGTCTTTCGGAAACAGCCTCCCTATCTTCCGAGGTAGGGGTAAGGTCTGCGTACACTTTACCCTCCCCAGACCCCACATTATGGGATTTCACTGGGTATGTTGTTATTGTTGTTGTAGTTGTTCGAAGGCAATGAGTGTGCCATAATTATAGGAATGTTCCTAGTTGTGAAATGTGTTGATGATGGCTCGATTTCCTTTTGAGCTTAAACATTAAATTTGATGTATGCTATTTAAGTTGTGGGATAACAGAATATTTGAAGTCAGTGGGTGCGGAATATCACTCTAATCATTTATTCTTTGAAAGTATATGATTTTGTATTAATTTGGACTTAGTATAAATATATATGTGGGATAGGTAGAGATTGAGCTTATAGGTGGATAGTGTTCTCTTTGCATTTCAAAAAAAGATGGTATTTTTACATCTTGAACCTGGGAATTTTAGGTCAACAAAGTTGTGGTTAAGACTTGTCATAGCTTATTATAAGTATACATTTGGAATGGCCTTTGGAAATTATATAGTTGAGTCGAAGACAACGAGTGAGCCATATTTATACAATGCTCCTAGTTGTGAGGTGTTGGTGATGGCTCGATTTTCGTTTGATTATTGTTAAAACATTAAATTTGATGTTGTCACTTAAGCAGGTTCTACATTGAGAATGAAATGGACCCCAATAAAGTGAAATATAGAGGATTTATATAGTCGACTCCAACTAGATTGGGATTGAGGCGTAGTTGGTTGATTGATTGATATCTCTCTGAGATTAATCTTCTGTTTTTTTTTGGGATTTGGCTCAATGTTAAGTGTATTCTTCTTAATATTTAATGAGTTGCTATGCAATTCAATGTCTTTCACTTGTTGAAAGCTCGTGTCTTTTGAGGTCTGACTAGTCTTGTTTCAATTCTAGCAATGAAAATCTTATCTCTATGTGTCCTTTTCTGTTGGCACGGATAATATATGTGTGTCCTTTTCTGTTGGCACGGATAATATATGCCAGTGCTACATTAAAGTTCTTTGCTGATTCCTTGTGACTCGAAACACATTAACTTTCCCTCTCATATTGTGACTCGATACAGATTAACTTTCTTTACTTAACTGGCCAATGAGCCTAAGTGTGCTCACCTTTAGTGGCTCAAATTTCACAGGTTCCACCTTAATTTGCAACGACGTACAAATGAAGTTTTCATCTTTCATAGGTTGAATACAACATAGGCATGTTTTGTTTTGGGGAAACAAGGCATAGTTCTATGTCCCTAGTCGGCCTAGTGGAGGAAAATGGTCCAGAGGGGGATATTGAGTAGAATAGTAATCTTAGAAATGCAGTATGTTAAATGGTTATTATCTTCAATATGGTCAGGCTAATTATATCAATTTTGTGGCCATTTTCAAAAAGGAAGCTTAAAACAGTATTATAACTATTCATGTTTTGCCTGCAAGATAACCACACAAGAAATTTTCTTTTAGCATTTATAATTGATTGAATTCATTTTCACCACCACTTCCTCTCTGCAAGTGGCCTCTTTTTTATTTATGAGTCAAGCGGAAAATAGCTTTGAGGTGTGACATCTTATGATCTCGTGACTTTATTGACTGGTTTACTGGAAGTAGCGCTTTCTGTAGTTTATTAAAATATTTTTTAGAACAACTTATTCATTTGTGTATGTACATTAGAGGGTGAAACAATGAGGCACTCTCTTGAGGTACGAGTTGTTTGAGGGAGTTAATCATATATAAATTATTAAAGATGTGCTCGAAATCTTACTTCATATTGCTGCCTACAGAGTTGTTGTCAGACGTTTGTTTTGGCTGGTTCACTAAGTTCAATGTATGCTACATTTTGCAATTCGCTCTAGCTTTTATAACTGTATCACTAGCCCCTTTCTATTAATTTTCTTTCTTCCAGTTGCAGAAACTTAATCTGAAATCAGAGAGGAATAGAGGGAAAGGATAAAAAGGTAATGGCTAAACCTCCACAACCACTTCAAAATGGGAAGGAGGAGATGAAAGAGATTGATACTGCGACCGCCAACAACGTCAATGAGAGTAGCAAAAAGAAGGCAACGAGAAAGTTGCCAAGCCCGAAAGAGCTAGTATCACACTATGAATCACAAGGCATGGACTCCCTAGAAGCTTCCTTTAAGGTTATTGACGATCTCCAGGGTGCTCTCTTCAGGGTGATCAGCTCTTCTCGAATTGACAAGAATCGTAATAATAATAGGAATATGTCATCTGATACCTCCAGAAAACTTGACGTTATCAATGCTCGCCTGCTTAGTCTTGATATGAAAGTTGACTCCAAGCCAGGCTACCCTCAAACACTTGCTATTGGGGTGGCTGCTGGTGCTTTTCTTCAAGTGCTCCCTCGTGTTGCAGATTCGGTTGGCCAAATTTGGAATACTGTTAGAAGTGCTACTAACTCAAAACAGTGATAGGTCATAAATCTTGTTGGTTAGCATGTTTGCTTGTAGTCATGGTTCTTTTACTTTTGAAGTAGAGTTTTGTTGAACTTATGATATGCCAAAAAACAGAAAATTGTTAGTGTCATGAATCTTTAGCATGTATCACATTTTTTGGCTGTTAATGCCAACTACTAGTTCCATTCTCATTCTATTCTCGGGTTATTTGAGTATACCCTTAAGGTACAGTTGCTCCAGTTTGTAGGTCTGGTAGCTCAAGATCTCTGGTCTTTATCTGGACCGATGAAAAAAAAAAAAAAAGGATCACTTTAGGAACTGAGATAGATTAGAAGGTTACCTCAACAGAGGAGAGGGAAAGCTGCTTAGATAGGGCGATAGCCCGGTTTTGATTTAATATCATTTCCTGTCTATGCATTTATCAACTGTTTTACTGAGCAAAGGGCATAGTGGTAGGTGTCTTTTTTTTTTTTTTTTTTTTTTTTTTTTTTTTTTTTGCAGATATGTGCCTTTGTAGTTACATGTTCAAATAGGTTTATCACTGCCTTTGTATAATTCAGAAGCAAGAAGAGACATTCTTGTCAAGATAGTGATGGAAAGAGCTACAGGCTGGGGCGGATGCATAGTGTAAGTTATGGGTTCATTCGAACTCAATAACTTGGCCTTTGATCTATATATGTTAAAAATTTATTAAATAAGAGATTTGATTCAGAACCCAGTAAATCAAATAAGTTGTGGTAGAATCTCGAACTCAAAACGATAAAGTTCAAATTTTAGATCAATCTGTACGGAAAGAACTACTCCCTTTTGAGGAAGTTGTTTTATTGTTAGCAAGTGTTTGTTCTTTTTTCTCAAAAATAAGTTAGTTTTAGGAAGTTTTTAATGTCCTGGATTGCGTTTGATTTTTAATGCTTAATATATGTAGAATGATGTATGGAATCTAAACGCCATCATTAAGTGCTTGATAGCCTAAATCACATTTATGATTGAGCTTCTTGACCTTAATTTTTCATTGTTGGGGCAAATTTTAAGTAGGGTTGGGCGTTTGGTTCTTTGGTTCGGCTATTTTGATTTCGGTTTTTTGAAGGTGAACACCGAACACCGAACCCAACTAGTTCGGTTTGGTTCTTTCGGTTTCAGTTTTTTGAAGTTCGGTTTAGTTTCGATTTTTTCAATTCGGTTTTTTGATATGATATTAGAAGCGATTTCATTTACATTAATTCATATTCTCAAAAGCAATAAAACATAGAACTGATAAATTGAAATCAAAATCAAACAAATAGGATACACAAGAACAGAAAATCAGGACCATGAAATAGGATTACTAGGTATTATATACATACTGTAAGAATAATTAAGAAAACACATAAAAGACATACATTAATCCTAAAGACACATCCTAGTCACCTTCCTTTGTTAAGGATATTTGATTTTCTCAATTGAAGTGGAAAATTAGGGATACAAAAGCAAAAGAGGGCTTATTACAATTGGTGTTTTTTTTTTTTTTTTTGCTTAAACTTAATGGGCCTGGACTATTTTTTTTTTGGGTAATATATTAAATTTTGGTGGGCGTTCGGTTCGGTTTTATCAAACTTCGGTTCAACTATTTTGGTTTCGATTTTTTGAAGGTGGACACCAAACACCGAACCAAACTAGTTCGGTTCGGTTCGATTTTTTGAAGTTCGGTCCAGTTTTTTGGTTTTCGGTATTTATGCCCAACCCTAATTTTAAGGGTGTGTTTTCTTCTTATAATCCTTCTCTTAATACAGTCAAATCTCTTTGTAACGGTTTCATTTGTCTGAATATTTTTTTAGCTGTAATAGCACAATGTTATTATAAAACCATTAAAATGACATACAATGAAAAACCAATACAAAAACATGACCCTTATAATAAAATTAGTATTATAGAAATTGATTGTTCTGAAAAGCGACTCTAGAATCGAAAGGCTTCAGGATAAGCAGGACTAAGACGGAGTACATAGAATGCAAGTTCAATAGCGTAACGCAAGAGACAGATGTGGAAGTAAAGATCGAGGCACAAGTTATACCCAAAAGAGAAAGTTTCAAGTATATTGGGTCCATAATACAAAGGGACGGGGAGATTGACGATGATGTCGCATATCGTATTGGAGCAGGGTGGATGAAATGGAGGCTCGCCTTTGGGGTGCTTTGCGATAAGAAGGTATCGCCGAGGCTAAAAGGTAAGTTCTACAAAGTGGTGGTTAGACCAGGTTTATTGTATGGGGCAGAATGTTGGCCTATCAAGAACGTCCACGTCCAGAAGATGAAAGTAGCGGAGATGAGAATGCTCAGATGTATGTGTGGTCATACAAGAGGGGATATGATTAGGAATAAAGATATACGGGACAAGGTCGGGGTGGCCCCCGTGGCGGATAAGATGAGAGAAGCGAGACTGAGATGGTTCGGCATGTGAAGAGGAGGTGTGAGGATGCACCAGTCAGGAGGTGCGAGAGATTGGCGGTCGCAGGAGTTAGAAGAGGTAGAGGTAGGTCGAAAAAGAACAGAGGGGAGGTGATTAGACAGGACATGGCACAACTTCAGTGGACGGAGGACATGACCTTAGATAGGAAGATTTGGAGGTCGAGGATTAGGATAGAAGGTTAGTAGGTAGTTGAGTTTCATCGCGCTGAGCGTGTGAGTGTTAATCGCGTAGATCATTAAGTCTTATGTGTGTACTACTGTGTTACTTTATTTGCTGGATATCTCCATATTTTGCTTCTTATTTCTATTACTTTTCTGCATTTGACTACGTTCTTTTTAGTCGAGGGTCTATCGGAAATAGCTATAAAGGTGGAGGTAAGATCAGCGTACATCTTACCCTTCCCCGACCCCATTATGTGGGACTACACTGGGTATTTTATTGTTGTTGTTGTTGACTGTTCTGTAAAGGTTTGATCGTATAACTAAGTCAAACAAAGTAAATATGAATATCTTTGGTAGTCAATATTCTAAGAGCACATATTTTTAAGCTAAAATAACAACAAGTCAATGTCACAAGCTAGAATTTTTAATTAATAACTTTTGGCTTATAAATCAAAAGTCATAAATCCATCCAAACAGACTCTAAGAGCGACCTAAAAATTTGAAATACATGTGGTGTTCCTTTTCCATTTTTTATTCGTCACATAAACTTTTCCTTCCCTTTTGATAATATTTAAAATTCAAAAATACCATTTTGTCGTATTTCCCACATTATTAATTGTTTGATAATACTTGGAGGGGTGTCACTATCATTGCCCTAAAATCAATGTAGGCACACAGATAAAGCGAATAATATATGCACGCCGAAAAGTACCTTTGATTTGACCAGTTTGGACACATTCATAAATTTAATGAATCTACACCTTCCATTTTTGTAGTTATCCTTTATATACGATTTTTGATCTTTCCACGTCATCAATATTTATCCTCTAAGCTTTCCTTTTTGGTTTTTCTTTATTGTTTTCCACTTTCCATATCTACCCTTTTCTACTCACCAGCTTGGTTTTTCAGCTTTTTCTAATAAGAAAATTATCTAACTTTTATACTAAATTAATATATACAGTACAATAAAGTTTTTTTTAATATTTGGTGTATGAATCTGAGTTAATTAAACATTTTTTGTGTTTAACTATTATAGTAATTGTCTACTTATGAGTTATAACAATATTCTTATATATTCGTACTTGATATTAACAATACAGTTGAAATTTATGTAGAGCTTCAAACTGTACACGTGTTGTAAGAAAAAAAAATTTATATGACTAAATTTATACTATTTGTTTTTAAACTCTCTATATATGATTACTTTATAGAAAATATTTAAATTTGCTTTGTTTTGTAGACTATAACCTAGTAGTTGAGGTTTTCACGTAATAATCTAAAGATTTTAAGTTCAAAGTCTCAAGTTCAACACTAGTGAGCGTTATTTATTTTAACTTTATAGAATATAATTATCATTATCTTGAAAATCTGTGCTCGTAGGCCGAACATATGTTTGTAATTAGTCTACGTGTTCATAATTCATAAACTGAAAATTTCAGCGAATCTTGCATATTCTATTTTGTAATTATCCTTTATAAATGATTCGATATTTCCACGTCATCCATAATTATACTCTAAACTTTCCTTTTACGTTTTTTTTTCTTTTTTTCATTTTTTTATCTCAATCATTTTCTACTCACCAGTTTATTGCTCGTAGATTAGTCGAGGTGTTCATAAACCGAAATGAAAAGAAAAAGGCATCATTTGTTTTAACTTGATAGAACATAATTACGTCAAAAACTTGTGCTCGTATGCCGAACATATATTTGTAGATTAGTCAACGTATTCATAAATAAACCAAAAATTTCAGTGAATTTGTAGCTTTCATTCCATAATTATCCTTAATAAACATTTTAATTATAAACATTTTAATCTTTCCACGTCATCCATATATATCCTTTTATGTTTTTCTTTTTTTCATCTTTCCATCTCTGCCCTTTTCTGCGCACCAGCTTGTAAGCCGAATATTTTATTCGTAGATTAGTCGGGGCTTTCATAAACTGAACTAAAAGAAAAATAAATTTTTTCTTTGTCTCAATTTATGTGATATAATTTGATTAAGCACGGAGTTTAAAAAAGAATGAAAGATTTTTAAAATTTATGATCTAAAATAAATCATAGATATCGTTTTTTTGGGATAGACTAAGGGGTGGTTTGGTATGATGAATAAATAAATATAGTGATGAGATAAAAATTTAATACCACTTTATCCTTTATTTGGTTACTAAATGTGAAATAAGTTATCCTAATATTAAAAAAAAGTGATGCGATAACTTATACCCATATAAGGATTAAATAACTATCCCGAGATTAATTATCCTGAAATAACTTGCTTTCTAACCGAAGGAGCCTTACAGGCTACAAGGAAAGTTTATCTTGGGACATAGCTCATGCAGGGCATTGTCGTAAATACTCCCAATAGTAAGCCTTATCTTATTACCCTTCTGTAATCTCACCTTCTCCATTAATAATAAATGTCTGACAGAATACTATATAAACACAACAAAACAACGTGACTCGCATATATACATACAAAAAATATACACAGATATATGTATAATATTCACTAAATGGGAAATGCTAACGGTAGAGAAGACGGCGCCGCCGTTAACGGCGGCGGAGGTGGAGGTGGTGATGAGGTGGCGGGAAGTGGAGATCACGCGCGGACGACGCGCGTGGCGTCGGTTGACTTGATGGTTAATTCTCCAGAGCAGAGTCCACATCCTGTTGCTTCACCGTTGTTGTTCGGACCTCAGGTTTTTTTTTTTTTTTTTTTTGCTGATTTTGTTGTATTTATGTGTAGTTATTGAATGATAAATGTGTTTGTATATATCTGTGTGTATATATATATGTGTGTGTGTGTGTATGTGTGAGCGCTTTTTTTGTGTGTGTGAGAGGAGCAGAAATGTGGTCTAATTTGAGCATATATGTGTGTGTGTGTGTGTGTGTTTGTATACATATAAAACAATATATGCGTTTGTGTGCACAGATATATGTATGTGCGATCGCTTTGTGTATATATGTGTGTGTGTGTGTGTGTGTGTGTGTGAGAGAGAGAGAGAGAGAGAGAGGAGGATTTAGGATTTGGTGTGGAGCAAAAATGAGGTTTAATTTGAGCATATATACTTGTGTGTGTGTGTGTGTGTAGAGAGAGATGTTATGTGTGTGTCTAGTATAGAGGTGGATTTAGGATTTGGTGCGGAGCAAAAATGAGGTTTAATTTGAGCATATATACTTGTGTGTGTGTGTGTGTGTGTAGAGAGATGTTATGTGTGTGTGTGTGAGAGAGAGAGAGAGAGAGAGGAGGATTTAGGATTTGGTGTGGAGCAAAAATGAGGTCTAATTTGAGCATATATACTTGTATATACACACATATATATATATAGAGAGAGAGGGGTGTGTGTGTAGGTGTTAGAGGAGGATTTAGGATTTGGTGTAGAGCTCAAATGAGGTCTAATTTGAGCATATATACTTGTGGTGTATATATATATATAGAGAGAGAGATGTGTGTGTGTGTGTGTGTGGGTGTTAGCGGAGGATTTAGGATATGGTACGAAGCACAAATGAGGTCTAATTTGAGCATATATACTTTTGTGTGTGTGTGTGTATATATATATATATATATATATATATATATATATATATAGAGAGAGAGAGAGAGAGAGAGAGAGAGAGATGTGTGTGTGTGTGTTTTGATGTTAGTGACAGTGGTGGATTTAGGATTTGGTGCGGGGCAAAAACGAGGTCTAATTTGGGCGCATATATATACTTTATTTGTCCAATATGTTGACTTTTCACTTTTTGGAGATTCAAACTAAGAGGATTTTGTCAAATGTCAGAAAATGTGCGTGCGAGCGCTTTATAAATATATATGTGTGTGTGTGGTGTTAGTGACCAGAGGCGGACTTAGGATTTAGTGCGGAGCATAAATGAGGTTTAAATTTTGAACATGTATATACTTCATTTGTCCAATTTGTAGCCTTTTTTTACTTTTGGAGATCCAAACTAAGAGAATTAAGTCAAACATTTTAGGACCATTTTTTCAAAGAAAGGATAGAGTTCTTATTAAATTCAGTAGCAAAAAGCACAAAAGGATTGGACTTGTCTCCATTTAAGTATTTAATTAATTTAGCAAATCCATTGTTAGATGCGCGTGCGAGGTCATTGTGTGTGTGTGTGTGTGTGTGTGTTTGTGGTGTTAGTCCAGAGGCAGATTTAGGATTTGGTGTAGAGCAAAAAGGAAGTCTAATTTGAGCATATATATATATATTTCAGTTGTTGAATATGTAGCCTTTTTCACTTTTTTGGAGATTCGAACTAAGAGAAATTTTGTCAAACATTTATACACACACATATCTGTATGTGCGAGCGCTTTATATGTGTGTGTGTGTGTTAACGAGGTCTAATTTGAGCATGTATATACTTCATTTGTCTAATATGTAGACTTTTTAACTTTTTGGAGATGCAAACTAAGAGAATTTTGTCAAACATTAGAAAATGCATTTTTTTTTTTTAAAAAAGGACAGGATTTGTGTGTTTCAACTGGGTATGTTGTTGTTGTTGTTGTTGACAGGATTTGTGTATACATATAAAACAATATATGTGGTGTTAATCGAGAGGCGGATTTAGGATTTGGTGCGGAGCACAAATGAGGTCTAATTTAAGCATATAAACTTCCAATATGTAGCTTTTTCACTTTTTGGAGATTCAAACTAAGTGAATTTAGGATTTGGTGAGGAGCAAAAGTGAGGTCTAATTTAAGCATGTATACTTCCTATATGTAGCCTTTTTCACTTTTGGGGATTCAAACTAAAGAGAATTTAGGCGGATTTAGGATTTGTTGCGGAGCAAAGTGAGGTCTAATTTGAGCATGTATACTTCCAATGTGTAGCCTTTTTCACTTTTGGAAATTCAAACTATTTGAATTAAGTCAAACATTAGAAATGCTTTTTTTTTAAAGAAAGGACAGGATCTTAATTAAAATTCAGTACCAAAAGCACAAAGGAATGGACTTGTCTCCATCTAAGTATTTTAAGTAATCTGGAGGTGGATTTAGTAGTTGGTGCGGAGCATAAATGAGGTTAATTTGAGCATGTATATACTCCATTTGTCCAATATGTAGCCTTTTCACTTTTTGGATATTCGAACTAAGAGAATTTTGTCAAACATTAGAAAATGCGTCTTTTTTTTAGAAAGGACAAGATTTTAATAAAAGTGAGTACCAAGAAGCACAAAAGCAATGGACTTGTCTCCATTTTTAGTATTTAAGTAATCTAGCAAATCCATTGTATAAGGTCTATACCACAAATAAGATTGCTAGATTTAACAAAAGGTAGATTCTTTTCCCTTGAAAGCATCTGTGTTTCTTTCTATCCAAATGCACTTCTTACTATATTGATATGATGATAACTTCAACTTATAGTACCTTTTCGTGTAGTTTCAGTATGTCTTAATTCCAAGAAATGAGTCGATCTAAAATTTAGTCAAAGTGACTCTTCATAAGGAAATATGCCAGACAAATTAGGATGGAGTAAGTATCTTTTTAAATTGTTTAATCATATAAAGATTAGCTAAGGTGGTGGATACACCAACACCCTCTGCATCTGATACTGCCTGTCTGTATGCATGTTATTTGCTGCGATATGTCTGCGTTTATAGTGGCAGAGTTGTAAATTGATTGTTGTGCTGTTTCTTAATCTAATTGACATCATTTGGTAGGGTTGAAGTGTTCTGTTTGGTAGGGTTGAAGTGTTCTGTTTGACAGTAAATTGAAACGCCTATAGGAACAACATTTACTACTTCCCAATCCCAGATCGGTAATATGAATCCTTGATATCCATTCCAATTCTATTAGGTTGCATGTTATTCCTGTATGAAGTGCCTTAGGAAAAAGCTGGATAAATTCTTTTTTCTGTTAGGTTCGATAAAGCTTGCATTATTGGACTTGCTTGAGTGTTGGCCTTTAGACCCTTTGTAAAATGGGAAAAGGGAAAGTATCTCATGGCCTGTCTTTTTTTGTTGGGTAAAACGGACAAGCTAATTTATATTAGCAAGGTACATGAAAAAAAAATTAAAAGGAACTTATTCCAGAAGAGCAAGCTATAATGTTTCTGTATTACAATGTCTTGCATTAATGATGCCTAATGCATCGGGGAGCAAGAGGCAGTGCAAAAATGTTATGCTGTAATCCTAATAGGACTGGTTAAACCGTTTTGTCAATTCATAGTCAAGTGAAATTTGGAGGTCTCTTTTTGTGTGTGAGTGTTGCTCTGAATAATTCAATCTTATTCACACTGACTGATATTATTGAGTAAGGTCTGCGTACACTCTACCCTCCCCAGACCCCACGTTGTGGGATTTCACTGGGTTGTTGTTGTTGTTGTATACTTGATGAAACTCCTTCAAGTTCTTTTACGTGAGGCTCATAGAAGATCCTGGAGAGATTTCAATGTTCCAACTCTTTGATATAACTACGTTCGCTTTCAGATTTGAAATTCTGTTTACACAGATTTTTTTTATTTTTTTTAAATGGTAACATTTACACAGAATTGCATTTCTAAATAAAGGCTCTTTTTATATTTTTTTTTAGTTTATCCTAACCATGGTGGATAGGCACTTTGTGTGTGCCACCACGAATTTGTCAGATTTACATTTTGTGCTCGTGTATTTTAATTTGGAAATCCGAAGTCAAATGGAACTCCATTTCTGCGACTGTTTGTTGGGTTATTTGGAAAGAAAGAAATGCTAGATTTTTCTTAGGACAAAGGAAATACTGTACTTGAGCTTAAATTCAAGTTATATTTTTGCTTAGTTCTTGGTGCAACATGAGCGTGGCAAATGTGTTAGAGCTCGAAGCCATGCTTGACCTTCTTAGTTCATTAGTGCATCTATTTTTGAGATCTCGATAAAGCATGTTCCCTAAGATGATTTTCCGCTACTGAACATTGATTTACTTGTGGACAAGACTACCATTTTGGAAGTATGCCTACTTTTCACGGCATTGAATGTTCACACTTTCTTTTGGATGTACATTGCCTTTGTGCTGACTCACATCAATAAATTTTACCTTATTAAGGGTACTAAAAGACTGGAATATTTAATAAATCATAAATGATAATAAACCAGTACTGAATAGTAGAATCATCAAATTATGCTTATACATGCATGTTTTGCTCAACGAGTAGGGTAATTTACGGATGCGGGGCTAGATGAGAGAGGTGTTTTAGATCTGTCCCTGGTAGCTAGTTCAGAACTATGTTAATGATCCTTTATTTGCCTTTATGTAGTCATATGGAAAAGGAGTGATGGGTACTGATACTTTTTTTGTAAAGATTCTTCAAATGCACATTTGCAAAAAGCTGCAAATACTTGCGGACACCTTTATCAGCTATATGCCGTAAATGAGTCCATGTAACATGGTCCATAATGCTATAATATGTGGTAATCATTGCTGTGTAGAATCAGATCTTCTCTAGTCGGGACATGTTATTGACTTCTTGGAAACCAATAAGCTACCAATTGCCATTTGTCGCTTATGCAGTTAAATGCGTTAACATCCCATTTAGATGGCAACTGAGATGGAGGTGGTAAGATATAATTAGATTTTGCGGAAAAGGGTTGAGATTTGAGACTTTAGAATACATGATAAAGGTTGATAAAAAAATGCAATGCTCAGATATGATATAGGGAATAGGGGATGAAGGGTTTGTTATGAGTTGCATGGATTTATTGGCTTGCAAAGTCGAATTGACACCTCTATTGCTGCCTATTGGAATTATGATAGCTACTTATGTATTTGGCTAGGAATTTGATGGAATCTGATACCCATAGACCTCTGTGGCACTGGCCACTAAACATTGGATAGTTAGAGAAAATAAATCTATGGGATGATATGGATAGGTGATCTCGATATGCTGATGAACATAGAACACCTCGTGTGCATAAGCGATGTTCTCTTCTGGAGGTTTGATGGGGTGAGGCAGCCATCTGGAGTGCTGTCCAGAACAAAAAAAAAAACTCTTCTTAGAGAGGCTTTTCTTCCATAGCCTGTTCCAAGGACAAAACTCTGTTGCATTCCTTTCCTGCTGTTAGATAGTGAGAGCAGGACTCCACTGTGAAGTTAACGTCTTTTCTTGCTTTCCATCTCAAAAAGCTTGGTTCTGTGGCTGATGAGTTCCATGTCTTGTTTCCTTATGTGGTATTATCAGCGTTTACACTGATACAATCAACATTATCACTCAAAGTTTAGGTTTTTCTAAATGGACAAGAAGGGAATAATGTCCCTTTGAGGTTGGCCAATTACCAAAAGCAAGAACCTCTTATTTGTAGTTAACTTGGAGATAGACCAGGAGCAGTTGATTGCTTCTGGTTGCCCCAACGTACCCCATAAATACTTATGACTGTCTAGTTCGAGACTAAACTCCTCTTTATCCTACTTTTCAGGTCCCAATAGTTCCTTTACTAGGAGCAGATGCTAACCCTGTTACCAATGAAATGCGGGGCAATGAATCTGAGGATGACTCTGATCATTCTCCAGAGAGTGGCATACCTACTTTAATAACATGGAGTTTTGGTGGTAATAACGTTGCTATCCAGGGATCTTGGGACAACTGGAGATCAAGGTAAACTCTGGCCTCCTGTTCAGGAGTTGAACTAGATTCGACCAAGTACTAGCTACTAAAGTGATTCCTGTTAATGGAGTTTCTGAATGTATCCACTAATGATATTTGCTTGCAGGAAAGTTCTCCAAAGATCAGGCAAGGACTATGCCATTCTCTTGGTCCTTCCGTCGGGTATATATCATTACAAATTCATTGTGGATGGAGAAGTTAGATATATTCCAGAACTTCCATCTGTAGCAGATGAGACAGGCATCGTCTTTAATCTTCTTGATGTTAATGTAAGTGAATATTCTGCCTACTGATTATTTGGTTTTGGGGGGAGCGCAAGCTGATTTACATTTGCCTAGTGAATTGATAATTTCATTAGCACATTTAGCAGTCTTCACTAATGTAATTAGGGAAAGACTGACAACTTTGCAGTGGAAGGGTAGGCAGAGTTTGCAGTGTTGCAGCTGCCCTTTGTCCGGGTTTATTTTTGTTGTCATTTTATTTTGTGCTGTTTTTTCTTGTCCTAAACAAAGAGGAAATGTGATTCTTTAGTATTTTTAGGGGTAAAAGTGAAAATGTTTCTTCAGATACTAAACTAAGGTAAACATGGGCTGGGTAATGTGTAAGTGAGCAAATTAAAGAAAATGGATGCCTATGTTCACTCTTCGAACCTTAGGTAATGCCAATGGTATTAGTGAGACTATCCTGATTAATGTTTTTGTGTCATAAATGGATAAGCTTTCAGCAAGATTGCGAAAGAGGGAAAATATCTCAAGGGTTTATTCACATATACCTCCCTTAACTGTATACGCAGCGATACGGGTTCGCTTGGTAGAGATTGGGGAATCAAGAGTTTAAAAAGTGAAAAAGCTACGTAAGAACATGGTAAGTTACTCTATACACATATGCAGTTAATGATACTCAGACTTGGAAGGGGTAAGGCGAAGATTTGTCTAAAAGGAAAATGAATCTCATTGAAAAAATGCACTGATGGCTGATGAATGCATAAAAATGTGACTTGAAGGGCTGCAAGGTTACCTAGAAAGACCGTTCACCATGTCAACATTGTGGCTGTGATACTTTTGGGAGGCAAAAGAATATAGTGCTCTATAGTCTATAAACCTGCTGTTACCTAAGAAATTGTTTGGCTCATAACACATGGATAATAAAATTTGTGTCCTTCCTATAGGACAATGTGCCAGAGAACCTCGAAAGTGTTGCAGAGTTTGAGGCCCCACCATCACCTGACTCTAGCTATGCGCAAGCTTTGTTGGGAGATGAGGATTTTGCAAAGGAGCCAGTGGCAGATCCACCCCAACTTCATCTAACTGTTCTTGGTTCTGAAAACTCGGAAGAAACACCTTCTTCTCCAAAACCCCAGCACGTAGTGCTTAATCACCTCTTTATAGAGAAAGGATGGGCTTCACAATCTGTCGTTGCTCTTGGTCTGACGCATAGGTTCCAGTCCAAATATGTCACCGTTGTCCTCTACAAGCCTCTGAAGAGGTGACCCTGGGTTTACATTCTAATCTTTCTGGAGCTTTCCCAGTGTGGTTGCTTTAAGATTTCCGCTGTTAATAGACCTTCTCGATGTCCAACTTCCTTTAATCTTTCTGCTCTGTTGTACAATAGTTTCAAGTTTTATGCAAGTAAACATCTCTAGGCATGGTAACTGCTACTGCACTCATCTTTTCTTCACCTTTTTTGGTGATTTTCTGTTCATAAAGTTTTTCTTACAGAAGGATTAATGTGCAGAATGAGAAAAGAAATTATAGTTAGCTAAGATTACGTGTTATATTCCCGTGATTTTTGAGAGAAACAGTTGGGGTTTTAACACGAACTCTAGCTGGTTGATTCTTTCCTGCCATCTCCCTATGACCGTCACATAGGCATGTAATAGCAACTACACTATCATCCATTTCATTGGAATGCAGATCTCTTTTCTGTATTCCATGTATTGACGATTGTTACAAGTATGACAGATTCGAAATTATCGTTGCATTGCTAGTCAAGGGAGATGATTTATTCAAACACTAGGATAACGAGCTAAACGGTAGCTACAGGGCGATTAAGTGTAGTCTGAATTTGCTGTTAAAATACAGGGTTGTGCATTTTTCTCTCTTACAAAATTCCCTTCCACTGTTCTTCGAGTTAAAGTGTCATCGTTTGGCTTTGTTCCATCATCCTTTGACGCATTACCAGCTTATGTGAAGACTTTCCTTTTTTGATTTAGAATCAAGTGAAGCCAAATTTTAGTTTCGTAAATTATATGAAAAGAAACTTTTTACTAGTTTGCATCTTCTATAGCAAACAAGTAAATTTACATACATTGATTTGACGTAAACATACGATGCGGGTAATTATTTACCTTATTTTTAAGATTTCAATTAAAAGATACTCCTGGACATGGATGATTTGATCGATTAGCGTAAAAAAGACGCGACACAAATTCCTTCAGATTGATATTAAACGAATTTACGCTATTTAAAATCATAGGGAAGTTAATGTTATCGTTCTTGTAAAGGATCAACGTGTTCACTGAGGTTCGTACGTCCTCCTTTGAAGCAGTACACGGTGTGACACTGATAATAAATACAACTTAAATCACTAGACATTAGTTCAAAGCTACACTTGTTCTCTCGAGTATTCACAAATTCTAAAAGTGATATTTAACTAAGCAAAATAATATTTTTCAGAGATTGTTATAAATTATAAATAAAAGCCCTTTGAAAAACATATAAATTACGCCCTGCAAGTAGAACAAAATGAAAAACTATTTTGTGGTGGCATCTTCACGGCCATAAAGAATAACAGTTTGTTCAATGACAAAACATCTACCTTGCATTCTTTGCATTTCGTCAATAATTACTGGCATCATAAAATAATGTGATCTGTTTTTTTTTTTTTTAAAAAAAAAGGAAGTGAGTAAAAACAAGAAACAATGGAGAAAACATTTCTTCTTTTTTTACTAAAACCAAAACAATGGTGAGACTGATAGAGTTAACTATGGTCCATATTACCAAATGCACAGACTGAAAAACTAACTCCAAACATTCATTATAGAAAACCAAAGGGCATTGTGAATATAGTTATACAAGCTACGAAATGCCCAAACTCCGTTATAGGTGCCAAAGAAGAACAAGAAGGAATTTGGAAAAGATCAAAAAAAGAACATAACCTCCAATAGGATAGACATAATAGAACTATATCAAAATCCCAATAGAACGACTTTTGGTAAAAGTACATCGAACATGGAGGTGACAAAGGCCCCGTCGAATGTAACCTACATTCCACTTTCGTCCGGCACTCCTACTTGATTTACTATTTGCTTTCATCCCCCCTCTACGAAAACCAATTATACGTCGTTGAAGAGGTAAGTGTCACTAATAGTACTACTATCAGCTATTTTCGGAAAAAGGTTATTCTACCACAATTAGCATGGAAGCCAAATGTATCAACACAAGACAAAGACTAACTGTATTTCCACATGATGATCTTGCAGGCTTAGAAAATTTGAACACTCTCAGAGAAAATTGAAAGGCAATCAACGTAAATTAGAAGTCAGAACAAAGAGCAAGAATACATAAGAATCTGGAATATCAACAAAATTAGTCACTTGAAAAAAAAAACATAAACTCTTACCAAATTTAAGAAGAAAAAAACAGGACCATACTAACAAACAGAGCAGACAAGCATATACTGACAAGTAGCACTACAAAACAAACCTAATAACGTCAAAAGAACGTATTCTAACCAAATATAGAAAAGCTCATCCAATTTATCTGCCCTGTTTCCATTTTTAAAAAAAATAATTTTTCACTTCTAAATATTTAAGTTGAGTTTGATCGGTTCTCACTTGGCCATCATGACCTTGACAAACTCATCGTAGTTGATCTGTCCATCACCGTCCACGTCAGCTTCACGAATCATCTCGTCAACCTCTTCATCTGTAAGCTTCTCGCCTAGATTTGTCATGACATGGCGCAACTCAGCTGCAGAAATAAATCCGTTCTGATCCTTATCGAACACTCTGAAAGCTTCCTTGAGTTCCTCCTCGGAATCTGTGTCTTTCATCTTACGAGCCATTAGGTTCAGGAACTCGGGGAAGTCAATGGTTCCGTTTCCATCAGCATCAACTTCATTGATCATGTCTTGAAGCTCAGCCTCAGTTGGATTTTGTCCCAATGACCGCATCACAGTACCAAGCTCCTTAGTGGTGATGCAACCTGTAGCATATTTGGATATAATTACTAAAAATGTATAGACATCATATTAAAATCGTACAATACGTAAAAATGGCTTTTCTTATTCATTCTACCAACAGTGGTCCAGATCAAACTAGAAACTTTAAGACAAGTAAAACAATGAGAACAACCAAACATAGAATTCATCATAAAGACTGAAAAAGATGAAAAGAAGTAAAAAAGCACACACAACACATCATTAACTGCTTCCATGGCTCCAAATTATTTATAAAATAAAAGGAAGAAAAAATGGACACTCGCTTCAAAAAGACGACAGAGCAAGTTTTATTTGGTGTGCAATCTGTTTCAACCAAAAAATGCAGCAAGGCCAACTGAAAACAGCTATCACTGCTTAGGACTAAATTAGCTTATGTAATTTTGCTAAATCTGAAAGCTTTTTTCATGGCATATATATATCGGCTTGTCGGAAAGGAAAAGCAAACACAAATTCGTATCTATTAGAAAAGGATGTTTTATAGTAGATACTCAATATATTGTCAAACAGGGACAATTTTTACAAGGAGAGGACAGAGCAAGTTTCATTTGGTCTGCAATCTGTTTCAACCAAAAGATGTAGTACGTCCAACCGAAAGCAGCTACTCAGGTTTAGGAGTTACTGACTAAATTAGCTTATGTAATATTGCTAAATCTGAAAGCTTTCATGATGTCATATTTATCAGCTTGTCAGAAAGAAAAAGCAAACACAAACAAAATTGCCTAAAAGACTAGCACAAACTTCCTCACGTGTTAAAGCATTGTACCGATACTTATATAATCCCATTATGACCAAGTTATCACATTGAACAGAATGATTATATCCATCATTAAACAAAACAAAGAAAAAATCAAGAATCAACAGGAGGAATCCTAGTCAGGAATCACATAAGAGAGGTTCAACCTTTCTAAGAAGTGTCAACTGATTTGAGCCAAATACAATTTCAACACAGACAAAAGCATAGTATTTAAGTGGGGAAGGATAGACGTGCGAGCCTATTATCCACCAAGCTTCGAAGCGTGCACCAGCTGGTTCTGGGATTTCTTGGATATCAAAAAAATCAAATAACAAAGAAAGACCATCTCTAAGCACCTAGAAGGGTAAAATTTTCCACATAGCGACACAAATTAACCACAATCCTCACCACGGAACCCACTGCTTCCGTTCTAACTACTCCCTCAATTTTAATTTATTTATCTTACTTTCCTTTTTAGTTTGTTTCCAAAAGAATGCCTCTTTTCTAATTTGACAACTTTTAAATTTCAACATCCCACGTGGCATGTTTAAGACCAGAAGATTAAAGGGCATTTTGGTACATTATATACATCTTTAATATACTTACTTAAATCAAGCTAAGACAAACAATTTTTTTTTTTTGAACTGCTTAGGGAGTATATAATATTGAATGGAACTAATCTTCCTGAATGTCTCTGTGTGTCTCCATATGATAAGTTTGCACTCATTTACACAAAGGATAATGCTTTCAAAGATATTCCACACTCATTCACCTAACAATATAGGATCCACTTATCCTCACTCAACATCCAACCAATCATAAATCACAAATTAGTCAACAAAAGGCAACACCAGACTTGGATCTAACCCTTCGAATCACGCTAAACCAAATCCATTCCTTTTAGCTCGAACCATATATAGATATATACAAACAATTTAACTACATATATACCTGTTGACTCTCAAGTCTTGGATCAATTTTAGGCAAGATCCATAAAAAATAAACACATCAACAACAACAACAACCCAGTGAAATCCCACAACGTGGGGTCTGGGATAAAAAATAAACACATATATATGATTAAAAAAGAAACAGCATATTCCAGAATTATGGATCTGATTATAATTCAGAATGATTAAAGATTCATTTTGTCTTCAAAAAAATTAATTTTGGTGTATGGAAATGAATGTTAAGAATAGTGAAGAGCTAAGTAGCTAACCATCTTCATATATATATACACACACAATTTAACTACATTTATGTGGAAAAAAACAGCAAATTCAAGAATTATGGATCTGGGGTATATTCAAAGTGATTAAAGATTCAATTTTTATTCCAAAAAAAAAAATGTGTATAAAAAATAATGTAAGGAACAGTGAGAGCTGACCAGCTAGATATATTCACAGTGATTAAAAATAAACACATATATATGATTAAAAAAAGAAACAACATATTCAAGAATTATGGATCTGAGTATAATTCAGAGTGATTAAAGATTCATTTTTTCTTCAAAAATAATAATTTTGGTGTATGGAAATGAATGTTAGGAATAGTGAAGAGCTAACCATCTCCATCTATACAAACAATTTAACTACATTTATGTTAACAAAAAGAAAAAACATATTCAAGAATTATGGATCTGGAGTATATTCAAAGTGATTAAAGATTCAATTTTTCTTCAAAAAAAAATGGTGTATAGAAAAGAATGTTTGGAATAGAGAAGAGCTAACCATCTCCATATATACATACACAAACAATTTAACTACAGTTATGTGGAAGAAAAAAAACAACAAATTCAAGAATTATGGATCTGGGGTATATTCAAAGTGATTAAAGATTCAATTTTTATTCAAAATAAAATAAAATTGGTGTATGGAAATGAATGTTAGGAATAGTGAAGAGCTGACCATCTCCATATATACATACACAAACAATTTAACTACATTTAGGTGAAAAAAACAACAAATTCAAGAATTATGGATCTGGGGTATATTCAAAGTGATTAAAGATTCAATTTTTATTCAAAAATAAAAATTTTGTATGAAAAAAAATGTAAGGAATAGTGAGAACTGACCATCTAGGTATATTCACAGTGATTTAAGATAAACACATAAATATGATTAAAAAAAAACCAACATATTGAAGAATTATGGATCTGGGGTATATTCAAAGTAATTAAAGTTTCAATTTTTCCTCAAAAATAAAAATAAAATTTGGTGTGTGTTAGGAATAGTGAAGAGCTGGCCATCTCCATATATATATACATATACAAACAATTTAATTACATACTAAAGTCTTGGATCAATAAATAAACACATAAATATGAGAAAAAAACAACATATTCAAGAATTATGGATCTGGGGTATATTCAAAGTTATTAAAGATTCAATTTTTCTTCCAAAAAAAACAATAATTGGTGTATGAAAATGAATGTTAAGAATAGTGAAGAGCTAACCATTTCCATATATACATACACAAACAATTTAACTACATACTAAAGTCTTGGATCAATAAAATACACACACATAAATATGAGGAAAAAACAACATATTCAATAATTATGGATCTTGGGGTATATTCAAAGTGATTAAAGATTCAATTTTTCTTCAAAAAAAAAAAATTAATTTTGGTGTATGGAAATGAATGTAAGGAATAGTGAAGAGCTAACCATCTCCATCTTTGTCAAATAGGCTGAAAGCTTCTTTGAATTCAGAGATCTGATCATCTGTGAGTTGATCTGCCATTTCTTCTTTTAGAAAGTTGAAAATGAGAGAAAAGTGAGAAGCAAAAAAATGATGGAGTGAGTGTCAGCTTGGAAATATGGGGTGGCAATTATAAAAAAGTAGTAATGGTCAAAAGAGTTTGGTGGGAGTGGGCGACGGGGGTTGGGTTGGGTGGGTATATGATGTTTTTTTTTTTTTTTAATCCGGTTCTGTGTACCGAAACAACTTGTGTGCAACTCGATTAATTTTACGTGCGGACGTGATTAACTTTATCAGTTTGAGCGCAACTCGACTAATTTCACGAGGTGTCTGCTATCTTCCCCTAATACAAATAATTTTTACTTATCTGTTTCTTGAGATAATAAGGATAAACAAGTTATCATGATAAATCGCAACTCAACTATTTTCTAGAAAATCTGATAAGTTCCACCAATTTAAATGTAAAATAATTTTGGCTAATACTCTTTACGTTTCAATTTATATGTTGTACTTTCTTTTTTTAGCTTATTTCAAAAATAAGTAATACGTATTTAAAAATATTTTTTTATTTTTTATTTTATTTTAGTGAACTAATTATAATTACAAAAACATTCATGATTTGTTTAAGAGTTATTCTTAGTGTTTCTCGAACCTTTGAGTTAGAATTGAAGACCTTATGCTCAAACTCATTATGGCTTGTCTTTTTCTAGAAAACCTGTCAAAGAGGGAACAAGAATTTACTTTATTAGATTGCTTATATGACTCGATGCAAATTTGTAGTCAAAATATTACATTTCTCTCTGATTATTGCTACTTTCTTCTCAATCTAATTGGCTATTACTTTCTATATTTAGAAAAAAATTATTCTCACTTTTCCAATGACATGACTTGTTGTACGATCCATTTGATAAGGCATCTTTGTATTCTACTTACATTTAGCTTGTACATAAATATTCTTTTCTTTTTTAAAATCCTATATACGATTAAACAATAAGTATAAGTATCAAATAAATTAGGGCGACGAGAGTATAAAAAGGCCACATTATTAACATTTTTTCTATGGCTGGCTTTAAAGATATCTAGTTGGCAAATGAACCTACTAATAATTTATTAATTTGGAAAAGATTACAATGTAATCAATTGACAAAACCAGTCTTTCATATTGAATTACATATTGGCTGTCTAGTTCTTCTAGTGATGGATATAACATCATAAAAAGTAGCGTTATCTTTTCATTAGGAAGTGTGTATATATATTATCAGGAGAAAGCAACATCAAACATATATTTCATATTTATCCATTTGGCCATGAGAATTTTTCACTTTTTTTCGGAAATTATTTTCACTCTATTTAAAAATTAACGTTTGGCCATGAAAATCTCAAATACAACTTGAAGTTATATTTAAAATTTGAAAAACACCTTAAACCTTGTTTTCACTTTTTTTCCCACTTTTTCACTTTCAGTACACTCAAACAACCAAATATTCTTTGCGAAAACTATAACCAAACACAACTCTAACTCCATCTCCAACTTTAAAATTCCAAATAAAGTGAAAAATATTTGACTTTCATGGCCGCCAAAATGCAGTACGAGCAAAAATGTAATAGGGGACTCATCCATGTCTCCATTATCCAAACCTTATAGTTCAGCCAAGCAGAATTCTCTGACAGAGGCCTTTTTAACGACTAACTATTCGGATCAGATGGAGTTGTGAAAAGCAGACTCGCACTAGACTCTAAAGGCACCATAAAAATATGCCTTATAAGCCCGAAAACCTCAACCAAGAAATGAAGGTGATTCTCTGATTACTTCCGAGATTTCTTTCTTGATTTCGATGAAGGCTTGGATTGTACGGTGCTTGCATTCTGAGAGGTTCTCTTGGAATTGGCTGGCTGGTTTGATTTTGTATCATGACTAACCGCTGCTTCCTTAGCGACTGCTCCCTGAGAACCTCTAATTTGAGCTGCTTTCATATCCTTTCTCTTTGGTCTGTAACTAGACCTTTCCCTTTTCGGAAGCCACCTCTCTGGATCAGGTGTAGGCCCTGGGTTGGCTGGGTCAAAGCCTTTCGGGTATTTGAGCTTTCTCTTCCTCTTTTTCTTTGCCTTATCTTTACTCTTGGCTTCAGTGGCACCAACATTAAGAACAGTCTCAACATGCTTTGCACCTGAAGTTTTCTCCAAACTATCAACGTCAATAGATTTTAAACCGGGTAGTGGTTTTAGTTGCTTGTCATAAGCTTCTGCTTTCTCTACATCTCCATGGGCAGCACTTTGGATCAACCCGACCAAAGCCTCAATACTTCCATGGCTTTTTACAAGCTCCTCATAAAGGCGTACTGCCTCTTCCTTTCTTCCATGCCTCAACTTAAAAGCAGCAGCCTCCTGCATGATGATATTGAGCTTATTGTTTTCAGTCATCGCATTTGACCACCATCTTATTGCGGAATCATATACAGCATCGGCACCATCAATGTCTCCAGCCCTTTCCTTGAGAGAAACAATGGTGGCAACAGTTGCAGGTTTGTGCTGAATGTCAGGAATTTCTACTAGGGATTCAGCTGCAATCCGAGGTGGCCAACAGCTGCAGCAACCTGTGCCCTTGCAAGCAGGATTACCTTGCACTTGTCAGGAAACTTATCTGCAAACTGTCCTAGTATTTCTTCAGCTTTACCAGCTTTGTTCTCTCGCACATGTACAGCAGCTTGAAGAAGTATTGGCATCAAGCTACCAGGGAATAACTCCGGTAGAACTGCAACAAGTTCTCGACCCTATAATAATCCATGAACTAAAATTAAACACCTAAAGGGGAACATGGAATAACAGCTGTAGCTTGTTGTCTTCTTTCTCTCTTGTTCTACATTTCCATTTAATCCTGAAAGAACAAAACCAGAAACAAAACAAAATGTTAAGGTTTCAGATTGATTACCTGATCCAGCTTATTAAAATGAAGTAGCAGTAGCACCCTATTGGTGTATATAGCTTCCCTTTGCTTTTGAGAGAGCTTCAAGTCCAATCCACGAGCAAGCTGGAACTTTTGTGCTCCATCACTTTTCTCTATTAGCTTATCAAGTTTCCTTAGGCCATCTGAAACATCTTTAGGACCTTTTAGAGCGATGAGGTTATTTACTGGCGCAGCAAGTGACGACTCATCAGCCAAATTTCTTTTCACAAGGTTGGTATAAGATGCAACAGCTTCTTGTGTGTTTCCTAGAATCTGGAGTAACAGATCGATTCATGTAATCTTTTTTATGAAGTAATTGATTTCATTGATGGCATCAAGTAGACGAAGAAAATGAAGAGTACAAAGTGCTAAGAAATATAAATAAGCTCCCTACAGAGAATAAGACAGATAGATTCATGTATTCCCAACACATCAAGGCAAAAGGAAAAGCCGAAGTCATGTTATACAATAATTTTACCTGTTCATCATATGCCAGTTGAACAGCAATGGGTGCCAATTCAATTTCAACTTCATCATCAGCTAAATTCTCCTCCACTAGAGTTTCCTGACCAATTCTGTAATTTCATCGGCAACTATTAGCAAGTTCTCTCATTTGTGTCCTCAAGCACATAAAAAATTGGAAGTTCCAGAGTGTACAGTAAATACACCACAGACAAGCACCACATGGTAAAAGAATAGGCTATATCTCATCATGTTTGTTAATATTCATTTGCAGACTTGAGGTACTGGGCATACAGTGTAGGTACCTGATTCAAGGTACATTCATTGCCCTTTAGCACATTGTGTAGCTTAACTAGCTTGCTTATATTTATCAGCTTAAAGTAACAAGTTATCTGCTGGTTCCACACAACTTAATGTTGGAGTACTGTTTGTCACATGGGATTCATCAAAGAGAAGTTAATTAGGATTCTGGTACTAAATACGAGACCTAACAAATGCACTTCCTTAAAAACTTTGTAGGTAAATACAATACCATGTATGACTAAACTACATGATTAGCTTCAAAAAATTCTTGGAGTTCACAATGAAATGGAAACATCAGTAGAAAAAAGAGTAATGCTTTGTATCCAACTTAACCCTTTCCTTTAAATATTTCCCAATGATAGTGCTTTGATTCCTATAGGGGTATCAAGCTGTTGAGCCATACGATGAAAGTTTGGGAGACAGTGGTGGAAGCAAGGATGAGGAAGATAGTGTCTATTTCGGAGAACCAATTCGGATTCATGCCGGGGCATTCGATTACAGAAGCCATTCACCTTGTGAGGAGGTTGGTGGAGCAGTATAGGGAGAAGAAGAAAGACTTGCACATAGCGTTTGTTGACCTAGAAAAGGCTTACGATAAAGTCTCAAAAAAGGTGCTGGAGATGTCTGGAAGCTAGAGATGTTCCTGTAGCATACATTAGAGCCGTTAAGGACATGTATGATGGAGCCAAGACTCGGGTGAGGACAGTTGGAGGTGACTCAGAACTCTTCCCAGTCACGATGGGTCTGCATCAGGAGTCCGCTCTTAGCGCGTATTTGTTTGCTTTGGCGATGGACGCACTGACGCGACACATTCAAGGAGAGGTGTCGTGATGCATGTTGCTTGCAGATGACATTGTGCTTATTGACGAGTCGCGGAGCGGTGTTAACTGGAGGTGTGGAGATAGACCCTGGAGTCGAAAGGTTTCGAGTTGAGCAGGACTAAGACAGACTACTTAGAGTGCAAGTTCAGTGATGTGATACAGGTAGAGGACGAGGACGTGCAGCTTGATACTCAGGTCATCCCCAAGAAAGAAAGTTTCAAGTATCTGGGGTCAATCTTCCAAGGGAATGGTGAGATTGATGACGATGTCACACATCGTATTGGAGCGGGATGGATGAAATGGAAGCTCGCATCAAGTGTATTGTGCGATAAGAAGGTGCCGCCTAAACTAAAGGGAAAGTTCGTGCTGGCCAGTTAAGAAAGCTCATGCTCGAAAGATGAACGTAGCAGAGATGCGGATGCTGACATGGATGTGCGGGCATACTAGGAGAGATATAATTCTGAATGAAGTAATTCGGGACAAGGTGGGTGTGGCCCCAGTGGTGGACAAAATGGGGGAAGGAAGGTTGAGATGGTTCGGCCATGTGCAGTGGAGATGCATTGATGCACCAGTGAGGAGGTGTGAGAGGCTGGCAGTGGTGGGCCTGAAGAGAGGGAGGGGTAGGTCAAAGAAGGCCTGGGGAGAGGTGATTTGGCAGGATATGACGCTGCTTCAGCTTACCGAGGACATGACCCGTGATAGGAGGGTGTGGAGGTCGAGTATCAGGGTAGAGGGCTAGTAGGGGGCCGCGAGGATTTCTTTTCCATATTAGGAGTATTATTATCTTTGTTCACTCGCTTATTTTTTTTAGATCTCTAATATAGCTTGCTTGTTTCTCTCTTTCTTTCTTTAGCTTCACTTATCTTATTATATGTTGCTATTACTGTCTATTATTATTATTATTATTGTCTTGGCATCTTCTCTTGAGCCGAGAGTCTATCGGAAACAGCCTCCCTACCTCCCAAGGACCCACCTTATGGGATTATACTGGGTATGTTGTTGTTGTTTGTTGATAGTGCTTTGATTCATTAGCTTTCAAGTTGTGATTCACCCTGAAATGAGTGAAATTATCACACCTATCAAACATTTCATGACCTATTTAAAGCCTAATAGGTCTCCTACCTTCGAGCTGATAATAGCAGTTGCTCTGCATCCTTGTACTTCTGCTTCTCAATTAAAGAGCATGCGGTGTTATACGCCAATTCAAAACTGTCCAGAGTTCCCTGCACATCAGAAGCTCTTCCAGCAGAAACCAAACCAGCAACAAGATTAATTTCTAAGGAGTCTATCTTGGACTTTTGGAGCTTTTGATATATATATCCACAGAAGCTTCCATCTTGACCTTTTTGAGTGTGAACATTTAGTAATGCAAGTGAAATTAAAATTACTTAGATAATTTGACGGCTTGCTCATATGAAAAAATTGAACTTTCAGAAAGTGTTACAAATTATCGTTATACACAATCAAACACACAATTAAATAGCAGAATGAAGAACTGAAAAATGTGTAAATGCAAGTAAAATTGATTTTTTTAAGTGAAAAATGTGTAAATGCAAGTAAAATAGAATTTTTACTTTGATCGTTGTATGTATCGATTGAGTGACGTGAAGAAATCTTCGATGCTGATGTGTCACAAATTCAAGTGACACGTCATGATTTCCGTGTGCAATGCATGTGAAATTGAACTGATTTAACTTTCACGGTAATTCATCAATCGAACTTCATAAAAATATCATAAATTCATACAGATACCGAAGGAAAATATTTTATTAATAGAAACTATGAATATCTAGCAACATTCTAATTTATAATAGTATAAAATCTATTTTAACTCAAAACAAGAAAATTTATTCTTATATTAATTTGATTATAAATTCTAAATAGACATACATTAAAATATCAAATCCTAATCAATTTTAATTTCCTATAATTATAATCATTATTTCCAACAGATACATTGTTAAATTAAGAAGTGAAACATATGTAAATGCAAGTAAAATTGAACTGACTGACTTTGATCTGAAACTTTGACGGCAAAAATAATTAAATTTCATCAAAGGAACATGAAAATGTCAAATTGAACTGAATTTGATCGGAAACATCAAAATTCATCAAAACGTAACAGATGTACGTGTGATGCATGTGAAATTGAACTGATTTTGAATTAAAAAAAAAAAAACTTTGAGTGTAAAATTCATTAAATTTCATCAAACAAACTTCATGAAAATGACACAAATTCATCAAATTTACACGTTATACGCAATCAAAATAATTATGAAGGAGTGAAAAATGTGTAAATGCAAGTAAAATTGAATTGTGAATGTGACGATTGAGTGACGTGAATATATATTCAATGCTGACATCATGTTTTGCCGTTTGAACCTCCAGGGCTTGTTTGGTACAAGGAATAAGATTAAAATAATTCCGAAATTATATTTGAGATGAATTTATGTCACGTTTGATTGGGATAAAATGATATTATAACCAATTTCGAAATTAGTTATTCCAAAATTATAGTGTTATTTTATGTCTGTGAGATGATGGAATAACTTATCCTTAGCTTCCAACCAAACTACCCCTTAAGCTTCTCTTTAGGTGTTGGAGCCATTTGGATAAGCAAAAGCTACAATTTTCGATTTTTTTTCCTATGTTTTTTCAGCTGTTTTGGAAATTGAAATTTGAAATTAATAAGGCTTGGTTAATATGTATATTTAGGCTTTACTCGGAAAACATTGGGCTCACACATTTGGGCCCAAGGTAATCCAAATTGGGCAATTTGCAGGATTGGCCTTCACTGGGCAGGTCTTTAATTTTAGGTCCTCCAATTGGTGGGTCTTTAACGCTAAAAATTCCTTGGTTTCGGGTACAAACCCCTCACTTAGTCAACAATTAAAAAAATTCACAAGGTAGAGTTTGGATTCGCAAGGCAGAGTCTGTGAATCCAAACATCTGTCTTGCGATTTTTTTATTTTTATTTACTGAGCTAGGGTTCGAACTCAGAACCTCGGGGTATTAAGCAAAGGCCAAAAATTGAAGATCACCAATTTGAAGAGCAAAAATTAAAGACCACCCCAAATGAAGGACAATCCATGCAAAAAAAGATCCAAATTTGACAAAGAACCTAGCCACCAATATTGAGTGAAGTGCACAAATAACTTAGAGAGTGTTTGGATTGACTTTTTAAAAAATAGCTTATAAGCAAAAAGCTAAAAGCCATAAATTGGGAATACTCAACTTTTGACTTTTAGCTTATTTTTGTACTTCCTTCGTCCATTCTTACTTGTCATGTATTGATTTGGCATATCTATTAAGGAACTGAAAATGGAATGACACTTTTACTATATCTGTTTACACAGAAAATCGTTACAGTTGAATTTTATGTACGGGGTCAAGGACACGTGGACCACTGTAATCAAAATTATAAAATAGCAAGTAATAATTAACAAGACAAATGAAAGTAAAGCATAGCTAGTTGTGTAGCCTGGGCCTTGAGAGGCTTTGAGCTGGAGTCTCCGGGTGGTGAATCATTATAAACACCACGAATTAAGCAAGAAAGAGCAAATGCTAAGAATAATATGAACACTCAGTATTGTTGTATAATGCTTCAAATGTCTTACAATAGAGTGAGTACCTCTATTTATACTAGAGCTATGAGGTACATATTCCATGAATCGTGCCTCCTCAATTACCAATGTTATAGCCCGTATCTGGTACGTTTGGAAATAAGTCGTCGTGGGAAGTTAAGGACGAGACCATTTTCAAAAATCATATTAATGTACGAGATGTCACAAATACTATTTATGATTATTATTAGTACGGAAATATTAAGAGAGGTTGAGGTCGAAAAAGGAAATTCGTAAAATGGCTTATGGAAATATTGCGGAAAGAATAGGGGCAAAATGGTAATTTTACAAAGTCCAAGAAAAATTCATGAAGGGGCTATGTTGGCCGTGCACTATATGCCCTTATTTTAATTAATGGGGGCTAATTGTAAATTATAAAAATTATGGACCAAAGCTTGCTTAAGAAGACATTAGTCTTCTTTTAATTTCAAGAAAATTCTAGAGGAAAAAGGAAGAATTCTCTAGAGGAGGGATCATGTGGCTATATTCTTATTTTGAGGGGCCAAACTATAAATAAGGAAAATTGGTGGAAGACATGTATATATAGGAAGTCATCATTTTAATTCAAGAAAACAAGATCAAAAAAAAAAAAAGAATGAAGAGAGCGGGAGCATGAGGGTTTCGGCCATGGCTCTCAAAATTGAGCCATGGGAAATTGACCAAGGAAAATTATTTTCTCCTAGCTTTTCTACTAAGTGGAAGGTCCTTAACAACATGGAATGATTGTTGGAGGAGGTAGAACACTTGTGGTGCAAGATGGGAACCCTATGCCAAGAGAAAAGTTGAAGGAAAAAGGTAAGGTTTCATCTCTTTTGTGTGTTGTGGATGGTTCCTATATGTTGTAGGTTGAAGAAATGAATGAAATAAATGAAAAATATGTGTGTTGCATGTTGGCCGAATATATGTGTGGTGTTGGATTAAAATGATGAATTAATTTTATTTAGCAATTTGATTGTTGTTGTTGTGTGGGCTCTATGATGAAAATGAAGGTTTAATGATTTAAATTGAAGTGGGAATTGTTTGTAGGTTGTTGGAGAAGATAATGTAATTTCCATATAGTTCTTGTGATATTGTGGTTAATGTTATCAATGTGTGGGATGTTGATGTAGTTCATAAATTTGGAAGAAAGAAATGTGTTTCCATTGTTTTTGTTGAGTTTGGAAGATTGCAAGTTGGGTTGTTGTGATTAAATTTGAAAGAAGGAATTAAGTTGTTATTGTTTTTGTTGGAATTTGGAAGGTGTTGGATGGAGTAGTATGTTGATTGAATCGTTTTGAAAGTTATTGAATTGAATTGATTATTGAAGTGTTGCTGGAATAATTGCTAGTATTGTTGTTGGTTTGGCCGAGTTGAATTCTCGGGTTTGTTGTTGTTGATTTGGGGTCGAGCCGTATTCTCGGGGTTGGTATATTTACAGGGGAGATGCTGCCGAAATTTCGACAGAAAATAAATGAGTTTATTTGAGAAGTTGAGGCAAGTGAATGCTAATGGGTTTAATGATTATATGAATTCTTTTGTATGTAGATTAACGAGTTTGGACAAATAAGCATAACTAGTTGGTCGTGGCACAGGTATGTGAGGCTTACCCTTTCTTTCTTTTGGCATGTCCTAGAGCCAAGTAAGGTATGATATTGATATGTACATTGGGGTTATTCCATTCTGTGATTCCGAGTCTTTTTATGATTCGTATGTCCTCCCTAATTTAAGTATCTAATAATTCTGATAGGCGAATTCTGATTTAAGTATTCTGATATACGTATTCTGATATAAGCATTCTGGTCTAGGTATTCTGATATAAATATTCTGATGTAAGTATTGGACACAAGCGTTCTGATATGAGAAATTCTGATACAAGTATTTTGGACTATGTATTCTAATTTGAGTATTCCGATACAAGTACTCTGATACGAGTAATCTGATATGAGTATTCCTAACTTTGATATAAGTATTCTGACAAAAGTGTTCCGATATAAGTACTCTGATAGAAATATTCTGATAAAAGTATTCTGACATAAGTATTCTGTTATGAGTTATATGTTACAGATATTCTGATAGTACGTTCGATTAATCCATTGAGTCTTGGTTATGTGCATTTAGTTTCTCACTACTCTGCTCGTGCATATGTCATGACTTCCTTCGCCGAGTCCCGGGCCGGTTTATATCGTGCGCACGGTTCCCGAGTTCCTCGCCTGAGGGCCGGGCGCCGTAAATGAATTCCGAAGTATGATGTGTTACGAAGTATGATGTGTTTGGTTCGCTGAACCGCCTATATGTATATGTACATTCGGATATTATGATGTGTGTCGGAGACAGGAGCAAATCTTCTGGAGTATGATGTGTGTGGCGCCTAAGGCTGGGAGGCGACCACGTTTTCCCCGGGTTCCGTAAGGGACTGGATACCGTTCTGGGCATGCATGGTCTGTATTTCCAGTAAGTTGTTTCTATCATTTTGCATATCGTACATGTGTTATGTACATCTGTATCTGATTATGATTTCGTCTGTTATACTTCTGTACTTTTGATTCTGATTATGATTCTGTTTACTGTGTCTCTTGCCTTACATACTCAGTACATATTCCGTACTGACCCCTTTTTCTTCGGGGGCTGCGTTTCATGCCACGCAGGTACACCCAGATGATCAGAAGACTTGGCTAGGAGGTTTCAGCGGAACTGGCGAGCTCCACCTTTCTCCGGAGTGTCGCCGAGTCTGAGTATACATATGTTGCGCTTTCTGATTTGTGTTAGAGACTTTGTAGACAGAGTCGTGGGTACAGAGAGTCAGTCCGTAAGCAGCCTCATATGTCTACAGATTCTGTTCTGTCTGGTCTGAGATCTGTGTCCTAAGCGGCCCTGTTTGCTATGATGGCCTAAACGGCCTATATGTTCGTATATGTGTATATGTTCAGGCGATGTACATTCCGCCTGCCTACTGGATTTGATACGATATGTCTGATATGTTTGATACATGTGGCCGCTTAAGACAATGTTTGTTCTCTGTTTCTATTGGAAGTCTTACTATATGCTTCCAGTGATTTGATCTGTAAATTGAAAAGAGTATGTATGAAATCAGAGTCTGCGGGTTCGCTCGGCTCCGTATGTGGGGTCGGGTGCCCATCACAACCTAATAAGGTTAGGGTGTGACAACCAATATTACTGCTGCAGTAAAAGGCAATAAAGAGTAATAAAGGCTGGAGGAAACTTGGGGGTCTTCTGTAATGGCTGTGCACTGAATGACGTTTGATTAGTGAGTTGGCACGCTCCTCCCAACCCTTTGTAGTTTCTGCCTCCGGAAGCGGGTTACCAAATTACTTATCTGGAGCTTCGTATGCTTTCCCGGAACCCTTTATTCTCAGACTCGGATCTGACCTGTCACCACCGCCACATGTCACCTTTTAATACGTACATTTGCTATCTACGAATTTTCCCCTATACAATATCTCCCCTATTATTGCTAAGTGACGTAATGATTGAAATCAATCAAAATACTTTAAAATTGTGCAGCCGCTAATAAGTTCTTGAAGTTTTCAACTCAACAATTAATAATAACGGTAAAATAGGAATGAAATGGTAAAATATCTCTTTAATTTCTAAACTGAATAAGTAAAAGTAGACATTTATTTTTATTATATATCACAAGTAAAACTGGATAGAAGGAGTATTTTTTTGACTTAATAGTAAGTGATTAAGAGCACTTTTTATCTTTCTCAAACATCACAAAAGTTTTAAAAAAAGAGCTTAAAAGCCAAAAAAGCATTTAAAATAAGCCATTACAAAAACCTTCTTAGCTTATAATAGGAGTATAAGTTATAAGTTTTGCTATGCTGAAAATTGAGAAGAAACTGATATTTGGAATTGAGAAGAGTCTGGTTAATTGTGGATTTGGGCTTTACCTGAGGAAAGATTGGGCCCACGCATTTGAGTCCAGGGTAATTGTATTTGGGCGATTTATAAGAAGGGAGAATGACGTATATATATAGAATAGGGTGTATTTATAAAATATGACGATATTTTTCAGTTTACAAAACATAACGATAGATTTCTTATAAAACATATACGAAAATTTTCGCTCAAAATTTTGTGTATGAAAACTGTATGGAATGTGTATATCTTGCTCAAGGCTTAAAAATTTTGCTCAATATTTTGTGTATGAAATATCTATATCTCACCCAAGGCTTAGAGTTCTCACATTTTTCGTGTATGAAAATTATATGGAAACGGTATGAAATATGTATATAACTGTATAAAATTTCTAAAAAATTCATTTTAGGTTTTTGAAAATTTAATACAACTACAATAACATTGTATACATCTTTCATATAATATGCATACAAAATTAATGCAATTTCGAATATCGCTTCGAAATTCGAACGAAATTTAATACAACTACTACAATATTGTATTCAACTTTCATACAATAAATCTCTTCATTTTCTAACAAATCAGAAAAATTAGATTTTCTTTTGTTATCTATGAGGTAAAACAGAAAATTGCAATAAGGGCAATGGGAAAGACTTTGTCATCGCCTTCGTCGTTGCAGCTGTCATCATCGTTGCAACACACCGTCAAGTGGAAATTCAATCTTCAATTTTTCTGATTTTTCAATAAAGCTTTGTTTCATTCAAATTCCAAACTTCTCAATCAAAATAAATGGAGAATACAACTTATATATCCATTCTTATATATAAAATGAAACATAAGAAGCCAATTGAGAAAAGGATTCCACAGACCCATGAATGATGCTAGGTGTCGAAAACAAGAGATATAATATTAAATCTCACCATAAACACAGATTCACAACTATTGTTTTGTAAAAAAATGGAATAAAAACTGAGTAAAGGGGAAGGGAAGGGTGGCGGCTGGGAAAAGGGGAAAGGAAGGGTGGTCTTTTAATTACTCCAAATTTGATATGTTTTGTAATTAAGTTATTATATTTTGTAAACAAGGAAAAATATTCTTATATTTTGTATATAGTGTCTAAAATAGTATTATTAGGTCATTTTCCACCGAGTTTTGCTAATATGTCATCATTGGTATAGATTGTTCGATATCTAATTTTACTGGATATTGTCTGTTCGTTAAATGAAAACAACTCAACAACATGATAGAAAAAAAGAAAAAGAAAAAGAAAATGAAAAAGAAACACTACTCGAATTAATTAGCACAAATATGCTAGAGCAAATACTTGTAATTTTTATATTTATTATTTAGAAAATGTCTAACAACATTGTTACTTATAAATATTTGACTTCTCATATATACAATATCTTTGTTTTTGGAAGGAAAGGAGTACTATCTCATTCCAAGATTATTGACTTTTTTATTTAATTAATTATAATTACTTTTAACTAATACTACTAGCAATTCAGAAATTAATATATCCAAGTTCATAATAAAAATAAATAGTTTAGTATACTACTCCTTTTAGCATGTCTGTCAGCATTTTCAAAATTCCTGCACCCCATGATCAGAACCTATCCCCACCCCACACCCCCACACCCCCACCTCACCCCACCCCACGCACCCCACCCCATCTTAGCTTTCTTCTTTGTTTTGCTGAAATATGGATCTAAGTCATACAAATTAGTAACATAGTCAAAAACAAAGAATCTCAGGTTTTGTAAAATCTTTTTTTTTTAAGGTATGTAAGGTGAATTTAATTGCTTATAGTTTATCAATATCTTATTTAATTTGTGGGTTTTGTTCATTTCTTTTTTTTTTTGCCCCTAAGATCATGGCATGGTAAAAAAAAAAAAAAAAAAAAAAGGGAATTAGAAAAAAAAAAAAAGATTGTATTTTTTTAGCTTAGTAGGAAAAATGTGAGCATAGTTGATTGATGGTATATAATGGTTATGTGTAATATAGTTGCAGTTCCCTTTTTTAGCTTAGTAGGAAAAATGTGTTCTTGATTTTTTATTTTTTTTGGGTATGTAAGGTGAATTTTATTGCTATGGTTGACATTATCTTTATTTAATTTGTGGGTTTTTTTCATTTCCTTTTGTTTTTGTATCCACACTTATCTCTAAGGTCATGGCATGGTAAAAAAAGAAAAAATTAGAAAAAAAGATTGTATATTTGAATGTTTTGATAGGTGAGTTTAATTTTTGTATGTTTAGAATATTTTCAATTGAAATTTCTACCAGTATTGAAATGAAATAAGCTCAATTAGAGCATAGTTGATTGATTGGTGTATAATGGTTATGTATAATTTAGTTGCAGTTCTATTTTTTAGCTTAGTAGGAAAAATGTGTTCTTGATTTTTTTTTTTTTTTTTGATATAAAAATGTGTTCTTGAATTCTTTGTCTTGATATAAAAATGTGTTCTTGAATTTTCGCCGAAAGCGTTGATTTTTTGGGTATGTAAGGTGAATTTTATTGCTATAGTTGATCAATATCTTATTAGGTTTGTGGGTTTTGTTCATTTCCTTTTGTTTTTGTATCCACAACTTAGCTCTAAGGCCATGGCATGGTAAAAAAAGAAAAAAATTAGAAAAAAAAGATTGTATTTTTGAATATTTTGATAGGTGAGTTTACGTTTTGTATGTTTAGAATTATTATTTTAAATTGAAATTGTTACCAGTATTGACATGGAATAAGCTCAATTAGAGCATAGTTGATTGATTGGTGTATAATGGGTATGTATAATTTAGTCGCAGTTCTCTTTTTTAGCTTAGTAGGAAAAATGTGTTCTTGATTTTTTTTTTTTTTAATATAAAATTGTGTTCTTGAATTTTCGACGAAGCGCGTTGATTTTTTGGGTATGTAAGGTGAATTTTATTGCTATAGTTGATCAATATCTTATTAGGTTTGTGTGTTTTGTTCATTTCCTTTTGTTTTTGTATCCACAGCTTAGCCCTAAGACCAGGGGATGGTGAAATAGAGCCTCATTTGCGGTGGTCAGAAAGGAAGAAATTAGAAAAAGATCGTCTTTGGAATGTTTTGATAGGTGAGTTTACTTTTCATTTATTTAGAATTATTTTGTTTGAATCGAAATCGTTGCCAGCATTGGAATGAAATAAGCTCAATTAGAGCAGAATGAATATAGACGATTGATGTATAATGGTTATGTGTAATTTAGTTGTAGTTCTCTTTTCTAGCTTAGTAAGAAAAATGTGTTCGTAGATTTACCTGTAGCTGGATTGATGGTTGTTTGCCATGTTGATGCCGTTTGTTTTGGTGCTATCTCAATTAGAAAAATGCGAATGCTACTTGCTTTCTTTTCTTTTCTCTTTGGAGATTTTTTTTAAGGTACCCTCCAGGAGACGAGAAAAGGAAGAGGGTTGTGACAGCTAGTGTTAAAATGGTCCCACTATGATTAATCCTCTTGATATTAAAGAAATAGGTTTGAATGGGGTGGAATGGATGCATATGATTTATTTGAAATTGAGTCACACACAATTATAGAGTAGTATTTATTGATAACGACTATTAAAGTCGCACTTATCCTATTGGGTTTCCAAATTTCAGATCTCATTTACTCTAGCTGCTTTTGAGGTTTGAGTTTTCTTCTAACGCATTGAAGCAGCAGTTCAACAATAATTGTGGAAGATAAGGTAAAGGAAAGTTTTAACCAGAAAGATCCTGGAAATTCAGTTGAAGTAGAAAGATATAAGCTTGTTATGAAAGATTCTAGGGGCTTTATAAGTGAATTCAAATGTTGGTTGATACTTATGGTAAGTTGGTCAGCGTCAGGGACATTTGCTAATTAAATTAGTTGTTCTAACTTGAGTAAATTAATGAGTTAAATGCTCCATATCAATACAAATTTGTTCAAGAGGAAGTTATTGCTACAGGACAAAGTAGGACTGGTTACTCCTCGTTTCGGGATAGGGTTTTCTTTAATAATGTCGAACTTGAAGTCTTAATTATTGGATTCTAAAAAATGTCAAGTATCCTTCTTCCTTGATTATGCAGTAGTAACAATATTGACTTAATCGCCCAATTCCTTGAGAGCCGAAAACCCTTGCTTGAGATTTATTGCTTAGAGGCCTAGGCATAGACCAATTGGTCTTCGCGCATAAAACCTTTTTGATGGATGGGACTTGAAACTTGGTGCTCTTTTTGCATCAAATTCAGTCTCTAATTCATGTTCTATCATTGAGCCAGTAATCACTGTAGGAGCAATATTCAAATGCTGTATATCAAGAAGCATTATGTCATTTATGTGTCGTGAATTTAGGGTTTATAGGTGCTAGAAATTTCAAGGCCTTTTTTTGACCGACGGAAATCCTAATGGCTTTTGAGTCCACATTATTCACCATCGATTTTGGTTTGCAAAAGTCATAATCGAGTTGACAAACACGTTTGGAGAAAAAATATTTTTTTGATTAAGCACCGGGTGTCCGAGGCTCTTCGAGCCCCGACTAATCCCGGGGATGCACAGGCCCTCGGCAAGGAGTTTCCCGCAAGTGCACCACGGGTAATTCAGGTTTTACCCCGTCCGATGGCCCTCAGAAATTGTTTGCACCCAGTGGGTTTCGAACTTGAGACCTTGAAAGGGAGCACCCCAAGGCTCAAGCCAATTGCCACCAGGCCAACCCCTGAGGCTCAAGACAAACACGTTTGGAGAAAAAATATTAATATCATGTATTTTTATCACTGTGAAATTGTGAATCTTGTGATGCTACTGCCAGAATTCTAAATCTGGTGCAGATTTCATAAGCTGTTGTAACAACCTTCGGCCTAACTCTTAACACAAAAGCTAGCTATTACGGTGGGAGAGCCCAAGGCTATTTAATCCCATATAAGCACACTATGCCCACCGATATAGGACATAGCAAACCACCATGCTCCGCATCCGTCATCCTCGAAGCCCCGGGCGAACACTGCCACACCGGCGTCACCATCCAAGGCACGACAGGCACGAAGGGCGGTGGGTGGCTCTGATACCTTGAATAACAACCTTGGGCTTAACTCACACCCCAAAAGCTTGCTATTAAGGTGGGAGAGCCCAAAGCTATTTAAACCCATTAACCCACATAAGCACACTATGCCCACCGATGTGGGACATAACATCTTTTGGGGGTTTGCTGTAAGACAAATGTTCTTAGACATGTTTAACACAAATAGGTGTCTTTCTTTTTAACTTCTAATGCTGATTTGGGTAGGTGTATTAACTGTTTCAAACATGCTAATGGCGAGAGTGTATTTAGATCAAATACTTTGGAAATGTTGCGCTAAAATCATCTTGCTTGCGGTAATGGGCAAAGAGAACGAGAAAGGGAAATTATAAGTTCATTATAGAAAGGAATCTGAGGTAAGGAGAAATAGATATTCAAGAAGAGATGCTAAATATATACAGCCAAAAATTACAGAATTCTCTTCAATAGAGAAAGTTTATGAAGTCCAAAAACAGTTGTTATTTAAAGCAAAAAATTCAAAATCTGCAAATATATTAAGTTTAAAGCAATAAATAGTTGTCGTTTTGTCTTAAAAAATTCTGCTCCTCTTGTTCCAGATTATCCAAAAAATGCAAGCTGCTCTTGTCTTCCAAAAGATTCCTTTCCTACTTTCAACATTCTGTCCCCGCTAGCTACCCGAACCTGCTTCAACCGATTCTATCATAGTCCATCTCTGCCATACAAAATCCCGTTTTTGCTTGGGACCATTTTGAGGCTTTCATCAGCTTTAGCTTCTCAACTGCAAAGTAACTGTGACATTCCGTCAACTTCCCAGTCAAATAAATTCCTCCTGAAATTGAGATTCCATCCCATCCCAGTCCTATATTCCGATATTGCAGCAAACTGTTCCACTGCAATGTTGTATAGGTCTGGAAAAGTTTCCCCTAAGGGTTCCACCCATGTCTGACTTTCCTGCCATCTTGTTTGTCTCCTCTTAGTAAAATCACCCGAGTTGTTCCTTATGTTTCTCCACGGGATGACCCCATGTGGGAAAGCTATTGTTCTCATTCTTCATGGGCCCTCCATTCCATATTTTGTTTTGATTACATCCCTTCAAAGGCTCATCTTCAAAAAAAATTACATCCCTCCAAAGGCTTGCTTTTCATCACCAAATTTTTATAGCCATTTAAAGTGCAGGCTTCTGTTATGTAACTATATATTCTCGCTCTGCTTCATTTTATTTTGGCGGTGTTTGACTGGACACGAAGTTTAAAAAGAAAGATAGACTTTCAGGACATACAAAAAGTACCCTTAGAATATAAAGCTCACCAATCAATCAAAAAAAATAAAAAATCGCTCCCTTAGAACTTGTGGTTTTAAACATGCCATGACATTGCTACGGCGATAAGATTATGTCATTATGGATAAAATGGGGAAGTTTTTACTTATAAAAAAAATGTGGATGTTTAAAATTAAGGAGTTTCAAAATATTGAAATATGTCATTCTTTTTTAAACAAACTAAAAAGAAAAGAGTGTCATATAAAATGGAATAGATGAATTATTTTTTATCCTAGAGCCTCATTTTTCTGAGAGTTGTAACAGTGGACAGGTGAAATTTCCTTATTTCTGGATTTTCTTCACCCAAGAAATCTCTTCTCAAATTATCTGGCTTTTTCATGTCACTAGTAGGGATCACATTTAAGGGCAATCTAGAACACTATTAAATAGTGCTAATAAAGGTGAGTCTTTCGCATGGATAAGTATTGTTCTTCCAAGTGGCATCCTTTACTTACATTTTTCTTCACTCCACCATACTGTAACTCTTTGACAAAGTTACAATTTTACGCCCATACACTGACTCAAAAAGCTAACAATACTGCTTGAGTGTTCCAGTTGATCTTCCTCAGCCTCATACATGAATAGAGTATCGTTGTAAAGCCATAATTTGGGAAATTTGGGGACACCCCTTTGCACCAGTGGTTGGGCTAACCTCTGTGTCCACCTTTATAGTTGGGTTATTCCTCTTCATTAAACCCTCTATATCTTTCAGATGATAGGTTGACAAGCATGGTTTAGTTGCACTTATTCTGGTTGACATTTCGTGGAACTTTCATTCTTTTCTTTACCATTTGAGAAATATGTTGACATATAATGGTAGCACCATTTCTGATCGGATGACAAGCTCGACTAGTTTATGAGCTTGGTCAATCCACTAATAATTCTTTTTCTAATCTAGTTTTAACGTGCATCCATCTAAGTCTGGTATGACCTCATGTTCCAACCAGTGTTATCAAAATCGAAAAGAGCAAAAAGCTCTAAGGTCCTTTGGGGCTTAAGTGCAAAGCGCAAATAAAGCGTGGGCTTTAATAGAAAACGGCGCAAATGGAGAAAAAATACAAATATGTATGTGTAGTCCAAGATTAATAATCATAAGCATGAATAACAAATATATATGAACAAAGAAATAGAATTTTTTTTACGATAAAGTGAGATGTCAAATGTTTAGTGTCGCATGTTCAATATTACACTCATTGGCAGGACGAGTATGCCTTGAAGCCTCTCTTCACGGCTTAAAGCGCGGCTTTGACAACATTGGTTCCAACTAGAGTAACCTTTCCCTGCATTTTTTGTTTTTTCTATGTATTGAAGTGGTGTATTTAAATGCGGACACCACCGTCATTAAAAAAGGAAAGAAACAGACATGGTATATTTGAATAAGACAGCTATATCATTAAATTCTCATTTTTCTACACTTACCCGGATAGGATCTCACCTTCCAGGCTATTTTGCTTCTAAGTTTGTCATCTATTTTGTACTGTTTTTTGTTAATACCGTCCATCTTAATTTTGCTCAGAAAAAATTCTAAACCTTACCCTATCCCAAAAAAAAAAAGAGAGAGAGAGAAAAAAAAAACTGTCCATCTTAATTTAGACTGGAAGAATGTAAACTTGATATAATGTGCTTACTAGTAGTTTAGCTAAGTCATGTTTGTGTGTGCGCACGCAGACACAAATACATATCACTGACGTCATTTCTGTGAATTTTCAGCATTATTATTTATACAATATATTGACCATATACCGTATGCATTTATCTTTTGTCATTTATGTGTCTTCTGGAACAGGTTTTGCGCTCAGTTCAATTAACCGAGGATTACTTTTGGATTTGACCAGCTGCAATGGAGATATCATTGTTAAAACATCTTCTCAACAACATCTCCCAATTTTTCCATTTATCATCAATCGAAAGCATAAGCGATGAACTAGTTCAGAGGTATTATTGCAAGACTGAGGATCTATTGAAGATTTTAAAGCCGATTCTTGAGGCCATTATTGATGTTGAAGCAGCTTCCAGTGAGCTGCTTCAGAAAGCATTTGCCGGACTAGCTCAATTTGTTGATGAACTGAGGGAGCTGTGTGAAACCTTGCAACCGCTGGGTAGTAAAGTTTATTTTGTATGTTCCCAGATCTATGCTCTTTATTTATTGGATAAACAGATCGTCCATTTATTCTTTTTCATAACCAGCAAACTGAACGATAATGGGATGTTGTGCACTTACAGAATTTAACAACAGCAATAACAACATACCCAGTGTGGTCCCACAAGTGGGGTCTGGGGAGGGTGTAGTGTAGAGCGTAGACAGATCTTACCCCTATCTTTGTGGAGTAGAGAGGCTGTTTCAGATAGACCCACCACTCAAGAAAAACGTTTTTCAGAAGCAAGAGAAAAAAAGCTATGATGAAAATATTGCAAACCACTTATAGAATTTATGGTTTACATTGAAGGCATTTTAATACTTTGAGCAGATATATTATATCGTTGATGTGTTGATGATCTATAGGTCCTGCAAGCTGAATCACTGATTGCAAAAATTCGAACATTTAGTCTTGAAATTCTCGAGCTACTTAAATCTTCTCATCAAATTCCTGCTGATACAACTTTGACATCTCTTGAGGTAGGAGCCAAAAACAGGTCATTCCTGATCTTCTTTTCCCTTCTATTTGCCCTATTCCCACCCCAGCTGTAATGTTCCTCTCTGCTCTTTTTGCCAGTTAGAATTTGTCATCCTTAAATTTGTCGTATATTTGGATTGCAGCACTGTATACTGAAAATTAAGTATGTGGATTATGAACTGATATCCATGACTATCACAAAGGCTATTAAGGCTCAAATGGAAGGCTTGGGAGCAAACTCAGACAGCTTTGCAAAAATTGCCGATTGCGTAAGATTGAAGTCAAACCAAGAGCTTTTAATTGAGCTTGTGGCCCTTGAAAAATTGAAGGAGAACGCTGAACAAGCTGAAAAGACTGAGGAAGTTGAATATATTGAGCAAATTATAGCTCTTGTTTCCCATATGCACGACTGCTTCGTCACAATGAAACAGTCTCAGACCTTAACGCCTGTACCGATACCTCCTGATTTTTGTTGCCCCCTCTCACTTGAGTTAATGACGGACCCCGTAATTGTTGCTTCTGGACAAACTTACGAGCGAGCTTTTATAAGGAAATGGATTGATCTTGGTCTTACTGTTTGTGCTAAGACCAGGCAAATTCTGGGGCACACAAATCTCATTCCTAATTACACTGTTAAGGCACTTATTGCACATTGGTGTGAATCAAACAATGTAAAGCTGCCTGATCCGATGAAATCTTCACTCCTAGCACATGCAGATTCTGGTGTGCCCAGGGATACCCAGGGTTTTCCCCTTCCAAGGGGCAATCACTCTTCGTCACCCGATTCTGCTCGCCTTTTAAGTTCTCCAAGGAAGAGTTTGATTTCATCAAGTGTAAACCAAAGAGAAGGTTCATCTCCGGAAGGTTCTTTACCTGGAGTTGCTAGTAATATGCTTGCTCTGGATGTTGAAAGGATATCTATTAAGAGTTCTGAAGAACGAATGGCCCACTCTGGAGAGATAAACTCACATGGTCATAGTATGTTAGCAGCCGATGAACACTTCCTTGTAGGTCATAATAGAACCACCTCGGCACCCAGCACACTATCCGATTCAAACTTTTCACCTGCAATTTCTGGTGATGGAAATGATGTTTTCTCAAGATCAGCAGCGGCTGCGACTGACACTTCTGGGGATGTGTCAGAATCCCAGCCTGCTGTGCCGTTACGAAGGGAACCGGAATTCCCATCCATGCTGGAGACAAGAGCTCGAACTCAATCCATCTGGCGTAGACCTTCTGAGAGGTTTCCTAGATTAGTTTCTTCTGCTACGGTTGAAAGAAGGGCTGATCTTTTGGAAGTTGAGAAGCAAGTTAGGAAGCTGGTTCAGGACTTGAATAGCAATTCCATTGATGTGCAGAGAGATGCCACAGCTGAACTCCGGTTACTTGCCAAGCACAATATGGATAATCGTATTGTAATTGCAAACTGCAGTGTCATCAACTTGTTGGTCAACTTACTTCATTCAGAAGACATGAAAGTACAGGAAAATGCTGTTACTGCACTTCTAAACTTATCAATTAATGACAACAACAAGTGTTCGATTGCAAACGCTGATGCAATTGAACCTCTAATTCATGTCCTCCACACTGGAACTGCTGAGGCTAAAGAAAACTCTGCTGCTACGCTTTTTAGCCTTTCTGTAATTGAGGATAACAAGATGAAGATTGGGAGGTCTGGGGCTATCAAACCTCTTGTGGATTTATTGGGAAATGGATCTCCAAGGGGCAAGAAGGACGCAGCAACAGCTCTATTTAACTTGTCAATACTTCATGAAAACAAAGCTCGCATTGTGCAGGCTGGTGCTGTAAAGTTTCTCGTAGAGTTGATGGACCCCGCTGCTGGGATGGTTGACAAGGCTGTTGCTGTTTTATCAAATCTTGCAACTATTCAGGAGGGAAGAGCAGCAATCGGTCAGGAAGGAGGGATTCCCGTTCTGGTTGAGGTTGTTGAGCTGGGCTCTGCGAGAGGGAAGGAAAATGCAGCAGCTGCTTTGTTGCAATTATGCACCAATAGTAGCAGGTTCTGCAATATGGTTCTCCAGGAAGGAGCTGTACCTCCGTTAGTAGCATTGTCACAGGCTGGCACCCCAAGAGCCAGAGAAAAGGTACGATTTTGCATAAACCTTGCACTAGGGGGTGTCAAATGGGCGGGTTGGGCTGAATTTGGGCGGGTCAAAATGGGCTGAGTTAACAAATGACCCGCCCAAAAGTTACTTGGGCTGAAATGGGATGGGCAAAAAAGCAGATCATAACCCAACCCGCTCAATTCTTATTAAGTTTTTTTTTTCCCCTCCCATTTTAGGAGGATTTATAGTGTTTTCACACTTCCCCTCCAGTGTGACTCGAACCCAGGACCTACCGGTCGTGGGTGGAGGTGCTTAACCACTGAGCCATCCCTCACTTGTCATGTGGAGGCGTACATGCCTAGTTCAAGTATTCTAAAATATACATGTGGGGGCGTACATGCAGGCTCAGGGACTTCTTAGCTACTTCAGAAACCAACGGCATGGTAATGCAGCGAGGGGCTGATTGCTGATTTATACGTTGGACAGTGAAAATATATTTTTCTCAAGGTAACTGATTAAATGATGAGTGTAAAGTTGATATTGAGAGTTATTTATATAGAGATTCTGCCTATTGAAATATTCTAATATTTGTGATCTAAGAAGGAAGAATGATTTGTGGAGGCTTTTATGAGTCCATCCTCTGATAACTTCGTATGTGAATGCGGAAGAAAAACCTTTATACCAGTAACAAGTGTCTGATGGCATCAGTTATAAACTTTGTATGTGAATGCGGTGAGCTTGTGATGAGCTATTTTTATTCGTAAGTAGTTGGTAGCGATATATTTTGCTTGCTGAAACAATAGCCAACTGGACCTTCCCCTAATTGTTAGTACCAAAAGCAAAACAAACTGGCTTTACTTGAATGATAATGGAACTCAAGCGACAAGTTGGTCATTTCTTCACCTATTTATGTTGGTTTTCATTTGATATTGCATTGCAGAGATGGTTGTGTTTTCGAGGGAGTATTTGATTGGTAATCTGTATATCACAGTGAACTTAATTACTGCCTGAAACGCCACCTATCCATTATATTGGACAGATCTGTATCAGAATCCCATGCAGACTGCACTTGTATTTTTTTCTTTTCTTATTATGGATAACGGTGGTGTCCAAGCAAGCTTGACGAAGAAGTAGTAGAACAGGCCAAGTAATATTCATATGAGTGGCAGCTTCGGAAATTAGACGTTGTGAGTTCTGAAATGTGTATGTAACTCTATTTATACTTGATTCTTGCACGTGTACGCTTGCACACATATACTTGCATATAGCATTTGGCACCAAAGTATTGGGTTACCTTGAATTTGCAAACCCATTGTTGGATTTGCTACTAGTTCGTATGATGACTAGGAATTTACGCGGGGTGGCCTTTTGAAAGGCGTGTTTAATATTTGACCCATTAAGAAAAGTTGTGTAAATATATGCATTTGCCAAGATATCTCCTTCTCTTCCCTGTGCATTTTCTTCACGTGTGCAGTAAAAAATCGAAGACACATTCCTTATCCTTTGATTATTTTGGATTGGTTTAGGTTGCACAAATTCAAAGAACATCATTGTTGAGTTTTATTGAGTTTGTTAGTAGAAGAAAACAAAGTGAGTCTACTGATTTTTGAAGGTTTGAGTTGAATCTAACAATTGGAAATTGTTGAGTTTGGCATTACAAGACCGGATATCAAATGTGGAATCATTTTGAAGCAAAAATGTGTTGCTGAAAACAAGTTATACTGATCGTGGATTTTTGGTTAAATCTTGACGATCAATATAACTTGTTGAGGCAAGTCTTGTAACTGAAATCCTGACAATTTGTCAGGATTTGTGGCCAAGATCCCTACGATCACCATAACTTGTTGTATATGCAGTCTTGCCCAATATTAGATAAGAAATCCCGTTGACCCGTCAGTATTTTGCATCCGCTTATGGCTAAATAATTATTTTCACACTATCTTTTTTAACGCGGTTAAATTTTAAATAATGGTACCGAAAGATCCTACTTGTGAAAATCACCCTATGATGGTCAGCCAATGGACATTGTTTTATCTTCTTTGATGTGGTTGCCTCTTGAATGGTCTCGTTAACTACAAGTCTTTTTAGTATTTCACCGTTAGCAGCAAGTTGAGGGAATCTATTTCATGTTTTGATTATTTTGTTTTTTCAAATGTAGATGTGTTTGGACAAGAAAAAAAGAAGCCAAAGAGGAAAAAAACAAAAAATTCTTAGACAAATGGTTCCAATAATTTGACATTTCCCTTGCAAAACTTGTACATTGACTTAAGAATGACAACATGCTTTTTCTCCTCTTAGCTCCTATAATTCTAAGTATAGACTCAATAATTAGTCTGAATGATTTGTGTTTCAATAAACTAATTTGAGATAATCAATCACACTTGTAAAAACTTTACTTTTTTTTTTCCTTTGGGGAGCAACAAAACAGGATTTTTTTTATACTTAAATGCAATAGAAGAAGACTTAAATGGATAAGCAACTCACGATCCTTGGGAATTTAGAGTAAAGAGTACGTTCACTTAATGAGTAGTCACGTCAAAAGTGATAGGGATTTGTGTGTCAAGTAGCTTTCATTTGAAATTTCCACGGCAAGACTTGAAAAAATACAGCACATTTCCATTCATAAATCACTATTTTCTTGACATAATTTCTCACGCTCTTTATTTTTTTTGTTTAGGCGGATGCAGCCCATAAACAGCGGGTTCAACTGAACTCATTATCTTCGAACACGAATCATAGATATATGAAGAATCCTCATATCCTAGGCAATGTAAAAGTTGGTTTGGGAGATTCTTCTTTTCTTTCTTGAGTTCTGAAAATGTAACTCTATTTATACGTGAATTTTGTATGTGTGCACTTGTACACATATACTCACATTTATCATTTGATATCGAACTATCGGGTTCTGTTGAACTCGAACCAATTATTCGATCCGCTTTTGATTCATAGGATGATGACACCAATAGACATGGTTCTATCTTGTTTGAATACCATGCCCTTTAATAAGCTTGATGTGATTGCCTCTTGAATAGTCTCGTTAACTAAATATCTCTACTTAAATGGATAAGTAACTCATGATCCTTGGAAATTTAAAGTAAAGTATACTTTCACTTAATGAGTACATAAATGAAAAATCACAGTGAAAGGGATTTGTGTGTTAAGTAGCTTTCATCTGAAATTTCCACGACAAGACTTAGAAAATTGCAACACGTTTCCATTCACTATTCAGTATATTTCTTGACTTAATTTCCCATGATCTTTAAATTTTTTAGAGGTGGTTACAACACATAAACAACGAGGGAACTCATTATTTTCAGACATGAAACATAGATATATGATGAATCCTCGCATTCCAGATGTGAGATGATTTGAATGGAATAACGTGTGTTACCTCTAAGGATTTATATGGCTCAAGAAATTGGTTATCTAGGGTCTCTTACTAAGCTATCTTTGGGTACTAACTCTCTTAGTGGTTCTATTCCTGTTTCATTAGGGAATTTGACCAATTTATCTATTATGTATCTTTATAGCAATCAACTTTCTGGATCCACTCCTGAAGAATTAGGTTGCTTAAGGTCTCTTACTACGCTAGCTTTAAATTTTAACTTTCTTAATAGTTCTATTAATTCCTGCTTCCCTTGGCAATTTGAGAAATTTGCAAAATATACTTCTCAAAATATACTTCTCAATGTTAACAATCTTACTGAGGAAATACCTTCATCTATGTGCAATTTGACATCATTGAAAGTGTTATACCTAGAGAGAAACAACTTGAACGGAGAAATCCTGCAATGTTTTGGTAATATTAGTGGTCTTCTGGTTATGAAGATAGCACGAAATAATCTTAGTGGAGAGATCCCTTCATCTATTTGCAATTTAGCATCACTGCAAATTCTAGATTTGGGTAGAAACAGTGTGAAGGGACCAATTCCGCTATGTTTCGGCAACATGAGTGGTAATCTTGAGGTTTTTGATATGCAGCGCAACAATATTTCTGGGACACTTCCAACGACTTTTAGAATTGGAAGTTCACTTAGAACCCTCAACTTGCATGATAATGAATTGGAGGGGGAAATTCCCCGATCTTTGGCCAATTGCAAAGAGTTCCAAGTTCTTGATTTAGGAGACAATCACCTCAACGACACATTCCCCATGTGGTTGGGAACTCTGCCAGAGCTGCAAGTTTTAAGTCTCAGATCAAATAAATTGCATGGATCCATTAGGAGTTCAACGATTGAGAATATGTTTCCCGAGCTTCGGATCATAGATCTCTCTTACAATGCATTCTCGGGTTACTTACCAACGAGTCTGTTTCAACATTTGAAAGCCATGAGGACAATTGATCGAACAATGAAGGCACCAAGATATCTTGGGGATGCAAATTACGATGATTTTGTAACAGTTGCAACCAAAGGATTGGAGCTTGAACTTGTTAGAATTTTGATTGTTTATACAACTGTTGATCTTTCAAGCAATAGATTTGAAGGACAAATTCCCATTATTATGGGAGATCTTTTTGCACTCTGAGTGCTGAATTTTTCTCATAATGGATTGCAAGGTCATATACCACTACTACTTGGAAATTTATCTGTACTCGAGTCATTGGACCTTTCATTTAACCATCTTTCGGGAGAGATATCACAATAACTTGCTGCCCTTACGTTTCTTGCATTCTTAAATCTCTCCCACAATCATCTCCAAGGATGCATACCTCAAGGAGCTCAATTTGCTACATTTCAGAATAATTCATAAGAAGGCAATGATAGATTACGTGGATTCCCACTTTCAAAATGTTGTGGCAATGATCATGTGGCAGAGAGAAATTATACTGTATCTGCACTAGACGATGAAGAAAACAATTCTGAATTTCTCAATGACTTTTGGAAAGCTGCTCTTATGGGCTATGGAAGTGGACTATGCATTGGATTATCCATAATATATTTCATGATCTCGACTTGAAATTTCAAACGGCTTGCAAGAATCATTGAAGAGCTGGAACACAAAATTATTATGCGGCACAGAAAGAAGCAGCGATGTCAAAGGCACTACAGAAGAAGAAATAATTGCATCTAGAAGAGTTAAACATTCAGGTATATATGGTTAAGTTCTGGTTTGATCTTCACTTTATCGCAACCGTCTATGTCTTAGTTTTTATATTAGTTATATCAGCAACTAATCAAATGCTCTACCAAGCCTTTTTTTTTCTTTCAAAAATTAATTAGCAGCAGCAATTAAAATGGATTAGCTTTATCAAAATTTGTTTTAAGCAAGTAAAAGTTCAAATATGATATGCGACTTAGGAGGAATCATGTAAAAAAGTTCAAATCTATGCAAATTTAGATGGAAGCGGTAATTACAACAGCTAAGTTCAATAGTGATCCAATAATCTGGTAGAGGCTGGTTTAACTGGTGTTTCAAGTGTAAACCAACTGATAATTAATTTTATTGTAACATAAACGTCAGATTTAACTCTTTTTGTGTAGGATTAAAGTCTGACTGTAATTGATGATAGTGTAAGTAAAAGTAAGACTTAACCTTTTTTGTGTAAGAATAAAAATCAGAGAGTAAATAAACAAATTCGAACATGCAGGTGCTTAATTGGAGGAGAATTTGGTGGAATGCTCATTGGAGATCCATAATATCATATGCTGTAGCTTATGATGCTAGATTTGATTTTTTTTAGTTTCTTTTTAGGTTTTTAAGTAAGCTTTTTTCTTCATCCTTTTATGTAAGATTTTAATATATTCAATGAATGTTGTGTGTTCTGAATGAAATGTATGAATTTCTTGGATCGCTAGCAAATTAGGCAATATTCAATAACCTAAAAGGGCTAGCTAGCTATATCAGAGTCTATGTTGGGGTTGAGTCGGATAGCTTCTCATTTGTTATGGCTCGTTACAGTGTTTTATAAACCAATAAGACTAACTTCAAAGAATCTAGGAGGGACTTAATAATGAATAAATCTTTGAACAAGCTGAAGAATGCGTTATGTGTTGTCCCTAATTGAGCTCGAGAAAGAAATGAAGCCAATGTTGGATGTCGTTGGATTTCTCGCTGCTGCTTCAACGTGTGCTCAGGTTTTGCAGCAGTTTAAAACGAGAGCACTGAAAAGAGATGAATTGACGGAGGAAGATATTTTACTTGCAATAGAGGATAGAGCCACTAATGAGTTTGGTACAAGTGATCAGATTAGAGGCTTTGTGTAAGATCATCTGGACCATATTTTCCCCTCTTGCTGCCAATTCCACCGATGAGTAATTTTTATTTTTGGATAAGGTGACTTCTCCTGTTAATGAATTTGATGATCATAACTAATCTGTGTTTAAAATTTCGGCAGATGATTAATACTCGCATTAGGCATTATTGATTGAGAAAAATAGAAAATCCTCACATAGAACTGCAAAAATATTTATAAAGGCTCGCATGAGTCCATCCCGATAACTTTGTATGTGAACGTAGAAAAGTCTTTATACCTGTAACAAGTTTCTTATCTCTAAAATAGACGATTTCCAACAGTTTTTAGTAATATCTCTAGTACATTGTCTTCTGTATTTCTCCCAATCAGAGGGGAGTTGTAAAAGCGAGTCTTATTTAAAAAAGAATAACATCTTACTGATCTAGTCAAGTCTATTTAAGTAAACAAACGCCATTCTCAAGAAATTAGACACGACTAATGACAGTGTTATTAGTTGTATAATTATGAGATATTGAAGAACCTGAATAAGGAATAGACATGATATTTAGAATAAATTCTAACAGCCGGTATTTCATCTTCATCAATGAAGAGAGACTTACTTAACTTTTAAATTAGGCAAAGTGATTTGTCTCCATTATTGTTATACCATATATGAAGATGATTTATTTATATCACCATAAAATGGAAACGATTAGTAATAGCTCTTTAGAAGAAAGTTCAAGTCCATGTCCCTAAATTTAAAGAAGCATGCGTATGGAGATAACTAATTCCCTAATTTTTCCGCCTTGATTGCCTTTTTTTTCTTTTTCGCAGCGATGTTCTGGCTAACTTGGGCGGAACTCGATTATTCCATCAGATGCTTGCTACCTATTACCAGCAAATGTACATCGAATAACTCTGCCGCTAAGGCTTAGGCATATCGAAAAATTACCTTACATTTTTTTTTTCTCTGGTGAGATCTAAGGCTTATACTCTCAGAGAAACAACTATACCTCCTTTTGTTATTCATAGTCTTTCTTCAATTTAATTTTCTCCGCTCTCCGTTCTTTTGGGACCAAATAAATGTGTTTAATTATTCTCAGTTTACTATGTATTCGAAGTTTGAATTAGTCGCTTAAAAGTTGGAAGTCAACCCATCTTTATCTCCTCATGAATTGGTTTTAGTTCAGAAATTACATAGAGACTTAAATAGTGCACAGCCACTCCATGACCCACTGCAATAGAGTAGGGTGTACCTTCACTGAAAGAGGTAACATCAAATTGAATGAGTTTGGTTGTTGTAGCTAACAGTAACAATTAATAGTCTTCCTTGACTCTAATTTCCCCAAATAAGATTAAAAAAAAAAGTGAAAAAGAGGTTAATTACTTCTAATGATTATTTATAGAACTAGACGTACCAAATAAACTAATTTCACCTCATAATATATAAACCTCACTACCACCATCAGATATACAAAATACACACTAACATATACAAAACATGTTTTTCTCTTTAAGTTCCACTTGCTCTTAAAATTTTGATATTTTGTTAATTGAAAAAATAGGAAAAATAATTGCAATACTCTTTACTTTCTGTTACATTTCGAAGCACTCCAGTGTATTTTTCTTGCATCTGAAGGTATAAACACGTCTCCATAGAAAGAAAAAGAAAGAGGAAATTAAAGTCAAGAAAGACTATGCATAACGAATGGAGTGAACGAGTCTTTCAATTTTATGTTAATTAATCTTTCAGAGAACGCATTCTCTACTCTAATCGCAGTGGAGTCCGGAGCCTAAAGGGTATAAAAATATACGGTATTTACCAAAAGGGAATGATGAAAAATTTATATACCAAAAGGGGCATATCGTGGGCTGACCCACGATATACCCCAAAAAAATTTTCGGCTGTCAGAGCCAAATCAACGAAAAATTAAAAAAAAAAAATTAAACGTATAACGTGGACTGATCCACGTTTTACCTCTAATTTTTTTTTTTTGCGAGCTCTAAAAAAATTTGGCACTTTTTTTTTTATTGCAACACTTAGTGTGTTTTTTCATACTTTGACCAATGATTAATCGTGTGTGAAGACTCCGAAACGTCAATATTTTATATAGAACCTGATATTTTTTTCTGCGTACAATAATGTAGGATCAATACATCAAGGATACGGAGACGTTCGGATCGTCATTTTAGGGGTTGAAAAGGTGCCCGAAGTAAGTTTTGTTTGAAAAAACTTAGTGTTTTTTCATACTTTGACCAATGATTAGTCGTGTGTGAAGACTTCGAAACGTCAATATTTTATATAGAACTTGATATTTTTTCTGCGTACTTAATGTAGGCTCAATACATCAAGGATATGTAGACATTCGGATAGTCATTTTAGGGGTTGAAAAGGTACCTGAAGTAAGTTTTGTTTAAAGTTTAAGTGTTTTATTTTTTAAGGTTTTGATTTAAGCGTGTTATTTTTTAATCACGACATAACTTTATTTTGAATATAAATATAATTCTAAAAAATATAGGGAGAAAAACTAGTTGTAAAGTGGTCAAACTTTAGATGGTCATAACTTTGCGCTTGGACGTCCGTTTTACGCGTTTTTTTTGAACCTGCGTGTTTTTTCGAGATCTACGCAGGCAAACAGCCGCCGAGCCGATTTTTAAAAAAACACCTTTTATCCCATTCATTTCAATTTTCCCCTAAATTGGCCTGAAATTTTCAGTTTTATGTACTTATAAGATGATGATACGCAATAGATTTCAACGTAAAAATCCCGGGGTAATGTAGCTGTGAATGTCAATTTCACTTCTGTGGTTTCAGTTTTTGAAAATAAAGCTGACTAATTTTCTCGACATATAAAGTTGACAAAATAACCTTACAGTCAAACACTAAGTTTTTTTAAACAAAACTTATACTGAACGTCTACGTATCCTTGATGTATTGAGCCTACATTATTGTACGCAGAAAAAATATCAAGTTCTATAAAAAATATTGACGTTTCGAAGTCTTCACACACGACTAATCATTGGTCAAAGTATGAAAAAACACTAAGTTTTTTCAAACAAAACTTACTTCGGGCACCTTTTCAACCCCTAAAATGACGATCCGAACATCTACGTATCCTTGATGTATTGAGCCTACATTATTGTACGCAGAAAAAAATATCAGGTTCTATATAAAATATTGACGTTTCGGAGTCTTCACACACGATTAATCATTAGTCAAAGTATAAAAAAACACACTAAGTGTTGCAATAAAAAAAAGTGCCAATTTTTTTTTAGAGCTCTCAACAAAAAAAAAAACCTTTAGAGGTAAAACGTGGATCAGTCCACGTTATACGTTCAATTTTTTTTTTAAATTTTTTGTTGATTTGGCTCTGACAGCCGAATTTTTTTTTAGGGTATATCGTGGATCAGCCCACGATATACCCCTTTTGGTATATAAATTTTTCATCATTCCCTTTTGGTAAATACCGTGTATTTTTATACCTTTTAGGCTCCGGACTCCACTGCTATTAGAGTAGAGAATGCGTTCTCTGAAAGATTAATTAACATAAAATTGAAAGACTCGTTCACTCCATTCGTTATGCATAGTCTTTCTTGACTTTAATTTCCTCTTTCTTTTTCTTTCTATGGAGACGTGTTTATACCTTCAGATGCAAGAAAAATACACTGGAGTGCTTCGAAATGTAACAGAAAGTAAAGAGTATTGCAATTATTTTTCCTATTTTTTCAATTAACAAAATATCAAAATTTTAAGAGCAAGTGGAACTTAAAGAGAAAAACATGTTTTTTACTCTCGTCTTGTTATTTCATTTGCACACTACTAGAAAAAGGGGTTTTTTTCATTGAGATTCGGTGGGAAATTTGTGCTACAAAACATGATTTTCTCACTTTATTTCTATCGAACCAGCTCACTGGAAAAACACATAATAGAAAATAGGTACCCATTGAAACACTGGAAAATTTCATATTTTTTCTGTTAAAAACACCACTATTTAGGTTTTTCCCACCGACATTCAGTGGGATATAACCACTAAACATTTTTCAGTGAGAAATCAGTGAAAAAATAGAGATTTTTTTGTAGTGGCGTGTCGTGCGGATATTTTGATCTCAATATTTCTTTTCTGATTAAATATAACTTTCTTAATTACTGTAGCAATTGCAACAGCTCTGTAATATCCGAAGCGAGAAACTAAAGTATTATACCATTTTTAAAACTGTTGGGCACATTATTTGTTAATGTAGACAACTTAACCGTATCCAGTTGCACTATTAATAAAAATTTACCTTTTTTTTGGGGGGGGGGGGGGGGGGGGGAATCACAAAAGAGATAGTTATTTTTTATATTTTAAAAAAGTGGAAGAAGACTTGAATGGCAAACTAACTACACTTGAAAACAATTAGAGTAAAGAATATGTTCAGTTAATAAGTAGTAACATCACAATGAGAATTCAAAGAGAAAGGGAATTATGTGTTGTAGCTTTCATCTTAAATTTTCACAGCAAGACTCGTACAAGGACTTTCCAAGTCTTCCTTCCCTTTATTTGTTCTTTTTTCATTTTGGGACCATGGAACTGTGTTTATTCTCAGTTTCTTATGGATTCAAAGTCTGATTTAATCATTTGAAAGCTTAATCTTTATGTCCTCAATGTGGTTAGTTTAACTTCAAAAGTTGGTACAAGAGATTTTATCATTAATTCTTCAAAGGATATGTTGCTATAATTTTATCTCCATTACTGCTATCCCTTTTATATATGACCAAAGTTTTGCTCATAAGTTTTTGAGATAGATTAATTCATAAGACTAAACATAATGACATCATTAGCAGAGCTAAGACGATTAACAACAGAGCCTTTTTTTTAATGGTTATTTAACAGTTTAAAGAGAATTGGTAAGCGAACAATGTATGCATATACAACAACACTTAGCCACTTGGATAGGTCCTTGTCTGAATTAAAGGCTACCTTGTCCTGATATTTTGCTACTTAATTTAATTGGAAGTCGTTCTGATTCTACGCCGTATTTTACACGCAAGTCTTGTACTGGTTTCCTACAATATAAAAAGTGTGCCCTGCACCAATTTCATCCATCAAAAACCAAATAAACTCAAAATCGTTTAGCAATATATGATAATGGTTTCCAAAAATTTTTCTTTGTTTCAGCTTTTCCCCCTCTTGTATCTCTTTACAGTTACTTTTGCTTCCACTGAGGAAGCAACTGCCCTCCTGAAATGGAAAGCAACTTTCCATAACCATAGTAATTCCTTATTGGCTTCATGGAGACCAAGATCTAATGAATGCAGTGATTGGTATGGAGTTACATGCTTTAATGGTAGGGTAAACAGCCTGAATATTACAAATTATAGTGTCATCGGTACACTCTATGATTTTCCATTTTCATCTCTCCCTTTTCTTGAGTATCTTGATCTTAGCACGAACAATATCTCTGGCACTATCCCACCTGAAATTGGTAATCTCACAAATCTTGTCTGTCTTGACTTGCATATCAATCATATTTCAGGCACAATTCCACCACAAATTGGCTCACTAGCCAAGCTTCAGACCCTCCGCCTATTTGACAATCATTTAAGTGGTACTATTCCAGGAGAAATAGGTAACCTAAGGTCTCTTACTAAGCTATCTTTGGGTACTAACTTTCTTAGTGGTTCTATTCCTATTTCATTGGGGAACTTGACCAACTTGTCTTTTCTGTTTCTTTATGAAAATCAGCTTTCTGGATCCATTCCTGAAGAAATAGGTTACCTAAGGTCTCTTACTAAGCTATCTTTGAAGAATAACTCTCTTAATGGTTCTATTCCTGCTTCATTGGGGAACTTGACCAGCTTGTCTGGTTTGTGGCTTTATCGGAATCAACTTTCTAGCTCTATTCCCGAAGAAATAGGTTACCTAAGGTCTCTTACTGTGCTAGATTTGTCAAATAACTGTCTAAATGGTTCTATTCCTAATTCATTAGGGAACTTGACCAGCTTGTCCTTATTGTATCTTAATGAGAATCAACTTTCTGGATCCATTCCTGAAGAAATAGGTTACCTAAGGTCTCTTACTGAGCTATCTTTGAAGAAAAACTCTCTTAATGGTTCTATTCCTGCTTCATTGGGGAACTTGACCAGCTTGTCTGGTTTGTGGATTTATCAGAATCAACTTTCTAGCTCTATTCCCGAAGAAATAGGTTACCTAAGGTCTCTTACTGTACTAGATTTGTCGAATAACTATCTAAATGGTTCTATTCCTGCTTCATTGGGAAATTTGAACAACTTGTCTATTTTGGGTCTTTATAGAAATGACCTTTCCGGATCCATTCCTACTTCCTTTGGAAATTTGAGAAATATGCAAGTTTTGTCTCTCGAGATTAACAATCTCGCCAAGGAAATTCCTTCGTCTTTGTGCAATTTGACATCATTAGAACTGTTGAATCTCTCAGACAACAAATTTAAGGGAAAAATTACGCAATGTTTGGGTAATATCAATGGCCTCCAACTTTTAGCGATGTCAGTGAATAATCTTAGTGGAGATATTCCTTCATCTATTTGCAATTTAACGTCACTACGGATTTTAGATTTGGGCAGAAACAATCTTAAGGGAGCAATTCTGCAATGTTTTGGAAACATGAGTGCTCATCTTGAGGTTTTGGATATACACCAAAATAATCTTTCCGGGACTCTTCCAACACCTTTTAGCATTGGAAGTGTACTCAGAAGCATCAACTTGCAAGAGAATGAACTAGAGGGAAAAATCTCTGTATCTTTGGCGAATTGCAAAGAGTTGCAAGTTCTTAATTTAGGAGATAATTACCTCGTTGACACATTCCCGATGTGGTTGAAAACTCTTCCAAAGCTGCAAGTTTTAAGCTTGAGATCGAATAAATTGCATGGCCCCATTAGAACTTCAGGGAATGAAACCATGTTTTATGAGCTTCGAATCCTTGATCTCTCATACAATGCCTTCACAGGAAACTTACCAATGAGTTTGTTTCAACATTTGAAAGTCATGAGGAAAATTGATCAAACAATGAAGGCGCCAACATATCTTACTATAACTGTTGGAGTGGGATATTACCACGATCTTTTGACAATTGCAACCAAGGGACTAGAGCTTGAACTTATTGGAATTTTGATTGTTTACACTGCTATCGATCTTTCAAGCAACAAATTTGAAGGACAAATTCCAAGTATTATGGGAGATCTTATTGCGCTTCGGGTGCTGAACTTGTCTCATAATGTACTGCAAGGTCATATACCACCATCACTTGGAAGTTTATCTGTAATCGAATCATTGGATCTTTCATTTAACCAGCTTTCGGGAGAGATACCACAACAACTAGCTGCTCTTACATCTCTTGAATTCTTAAGTCTCTCTCACAATCATCTACAGGGATGCATCCCTCAAGGACGTCAATTTGCTACATTTGAGAACAATTCATATGATGGTAATGATGGATTACGTGGATTCCCTGTTTCAAAAGTTTGTGGAAGTATTTTGATACCGGAGACAAATTATACCGATTATGCGGTAGATGATGAAGAAAGCACTTCTGAATTTCTGAATGAATTTTGGAAAGCTGCTCTTATGGGTTATGGAAGTGGACTATGTATTGGATTATGCATAGTATATTTCATGATTTCGACTGGAAATCTAAAATGGCTTTCAAGAATCATCGAAGAGTTGGAAAACAAAATTATTATGCGACGGAGAAAGAAGCAGCAACGTCAAAGGCACTACAAAAGAAGAAATAATCGCATCTAGAAGAGTTAAAAATTCAGGTATATAGTTAAGTTCTAGTTTGATCTTTAGTTTATCGCAATTATCTGTGTCTCAGTTTTCATATTAGTTATATCAATAGCTAATCAAATGCTCTACAATGCATTTTTTTCCTTTCAATATAAGCAATTAAAAAATGGATTAGCTTTTTCAAATATGTTTTAAGCTAGAAAAAGTTTAAATATAATATGCGACGGAGGAGGAATTATGTTAAAAAAAAAATCAAACATATGCAAAATTAGTTGGAACTAGTGTTTGTGCAAACCAACACGTAATTTAACTTTAGTGTAAAATAAACGTCAGACTTAATTTTCTTTCTGTAAGATAAAAGTCCGAATATAATTTTATTATTTAGTGTAAAATAAAAAGACTTAGAGCCCGTTTGGATTAGCTGGAAAAAAGTAGCCTTTAAGCATAAGTGCTGAAAGTTATTTTATAAATAAACAGTTACGTGTTTGGAAAAAGGTGCTTAAAGGGTTTTTTAGAAGGAAGGGTAGTATTGGAATTAACAGAAAATATAAGGTATAAAGGCTAACGTTGTTGGTCAAACCAAAGTGGTTTTTAAGCCAAAAAAATAAGTTGGGGTTGAGCAAGTTCTTGATTTTGGCTTATTTTAAGCATTTATAAACTTAATTTAAGCTGTTTTCTATTTTTGTCAAACACGCAAACAAGTTAAAAATGGCTTATAAGCTGGTTTGACCAACTTATAAGCCGATCCAAATGGGCTCTAAACTTTCTATGTGTAAATATAAAAATCAGACTGTAAATAAACAAATTGGGACATGCAGGTGTTTGGAGGAGCATTTGGTGGAATGCTCATTGGAGATGCAATATCAGATGTTGCAGTTTATGATGCTAAATTTGAGTTTTATAGTTTCTTTTAGTTTTATATGTAAGTTTTTTTTTTTTTTTAACTTCCTTTTATTAACTTAGGAAAATGTAATATCATGAATTTTGAAGATATATCAAGTTTATGTAAGATTCAATGAATGTTGTGTGTATTGAATGAAGTGTAGGCAGTTCTTGGATTCCTAGCTACTTGCTGTAAATATAACTTACAAATTAATACAGTGCTTGATACTACAAGAGAACATAAAATTAGCAACGAAATTTGTCGGTAATCCCTAGTTAATCTGTCGCTAAATAACTCTTCGCTAATTAGATTTTCTTATAATCTGTTGCTAATCTGTGGCTAAATTAGATTAGCATGGGATTTTGTTGTTTAGCTAGGAATATTTGTCCGTCGTTAATTCCTTGTTTTCTAGTAATTTGTGCTAGCGTTTTGGCACTCGCCTTATGGTTCTCAGTCCTCTTTTGCTGAGATGCCTTTAAAAAGATTTTTTCCCTCATCGGAACAAGACCTATAATACTCACTTCAAAGAATCTAAGAGGGACTTAATTATGAATAAACCTTTGAACAAGCTGAAGAATGTGATATCTGTTGTCCCTATTTGAGCTAGAGAAAGAAATGAAGGCAATGTTGGATGTCCTTGGATTTCTCGCTGCTGCTTCAACGTATGCTCAGGTTTTGCAACAGTTTAAAGAGAGAGCATTGAAAAGAGCTGAATTGGCAGAGTAAGATATTTAGCGTGCAATAGCGTACAAGTTTGGTAACAAGTGATTAGATTAGAGTCTTTATGTAAGATCTGAACCATAATTTTCCCTCTCCTGTTAGTGCATTTGATGATCATAACTTAATCTGTGATTAATATTCCAGCAGATGATGATTAATACTGCATTATGCATTATTGATTGAAAAAAATAAATAGAAAATCCTCACATAGAAGTGCAAAAATATTTTCATCAACATCTGATTCTAAAGATGCTATGTACGGGCTGAATTTAGGCACCACCAAAGCCATATTTCTTTCCATAAACTATCATTTGAAGCTTATTATATTGAAGTCGAAAAGTCTCTTGATTGGAAACACGATATATGTGATTGCAAACTTGTTGGTCAACTTAATTACTTCATTCAGAAGACATGAAAGTACAGGAAAATGCAGTTATCGCGCTACTCAACTTATCAATTACTGACATCAACAAGTGGTCGATAGCAAATGCTGATGCAATCGAATCTCTGATTCATGTCCTCCACACGGGGAGTTCTGAGGCTAAAGAAAACTCTACCGCTACACTTTTTAGCCTTTATGTGATCAAGGATGATAAGATGAAGATTGGGAGGTCTGGGGCTATAATATATAAAATTCTCTCTCTCTCTCTATATATATATTATACTAAAAGTGTGAAACTCCTATCTTTAAAGTTAGATTACAATTTTGTCCTTGCTCTAATTAAAATGTAATAAAACATAAAACATCTTATATAGTACCTATTAAATAGTGATATTATATTAAAAGTTGAGTGAATTCTATTCTTAAGAAAAAAAAAACTTTCATCAATAAAATCAAATGCATTGAACCAGATAAATGATGGATGAATTGATTCATCTCCCAATAATTAATATAGGCTATGCATATCCATATTTTCTTGATGGCATTTTAGAAAACTTTTTCACGTTCCAATTTTTATTGGTTTGGTCCACTAAGCTTCTTCTCGGTTGTAAATGTGCAATTTATGTCAAGCCTAAATAATAAAATTGAACGGTTATTAATTCCTTTAAAGACTCCAGCCAAGTTTCTCTTCGTTAATAATCATATCATGGATAAGTCAAAGAGTCAAATAGGAATCATAAATTGTATTGTGTTGTACAATATCCAATCGGTTAAAAACAAGCCAAGAGTCATTACTCTTAAATGAAAAAGAGAAGTCTAGAGGCATTACTCTTGAATTAATATCTGTTTTTTTACCAAAACAATTCAATGGCCACATTAGTAATTACCATTTAATTGATAATCAATTCTTGCCTAAGAGAACTTAATAGCCGCATTTTAATGTATATATTAACGTTGTTGTTAGTCATTAGGTATTGTTGGGAAAAGTGAGTTTATTTTGAGAAAATATTGTGGTTCTCATTTTTTCTTTGCAATTGAGTTTTAGAGTACTTTTTAGCTTCATTATATTGTTTACTTTTTCGATATTCAAACTGAATGATGTTATATTTTTATGATAGTGTAAAGCTGGAGATGAAGATTGAAATTTGATGTACCAATTACATATGGGTGAAAATATTACACCCTTTATTGTCGCATTATTGGATTTCACAGAATCGGTAAGCTAGAATCTGTAAGCTTTCCCTTCTTTCATATTTTTATTTGTGTTTTAGGATTATTGTCCTTCTTTATTCTCCATTTTCCCTTGTTTGGTGGTGGGAATGTTTAAGTCCCCCATCATTTGAACAGTATAAAACTAATTAGTTTTCCCGATTATTTATACTTCAATAACATAATGAAAATTTTCATGATTTGTTGTATTTTATCTCTTTAGATACAAATTTCATTTTGAGTTATGTCAATTTTTGGACTTTTAATTTTTGCTTTTTGTGTGTGGAAGATGTGATGAACGCATTTGATCTTTATTTCTGATTTAATAATGATAAAAAAAAATTCTTTCCTTTGAGTTTTAATCTTTCAGCAATTGCTATTTTCATTTTAGATTTACCCATCTTCTTTTTTGATGGAAACGTTTAGGTTGCACAGTTCTTCAAAAAAGATTTGGCATGAATTGTTTCATCATAAATAGTAAAAATAAAATAAGAAACTTGACTGAAAATTTTGTGTTAACAATAATGATTGTAAATTTAAGGTTTACCTACATAGAAAGAACTTTGCAACAAGGAATACTATCTGTGAATCAATAACATGACTTTCTACTTTGCGGTTATTAACATTTTTTGGGCTTTAAATTTTTGCATATTGTGTATGGGAAGTATACTGAGCACATTGTATGATTTTGTTTTAAATTTATTGGTGATAAATGATTCCTTTTCTATTAATTTCAATTCCATGAATTGCACTATAATTAATCAAATATAGAATATATTGTTCAAGAAAAAATCAAAAAGAAAAAGAAGATCGAACTAAAGAAAGGACTCAACAAGTACTTTAGTTTGAGTATGTTTGTAATGAGATAATTTTAACAGAACATGCTATACTCCTCCCTTGCCTTATCCAAAATCTTTTCTTTATTGTTAAATTGTTTGCTATATTAATCATCTAAATTTGAATAGTGTTTTAAGCCACGATGAAACAACAAGAAGATTTTAGATGTAGTCATACTGAAAATATAAATATAATGTTCATCAATAGGAGTCATAGTCACGATTGAACAAGTAAAATGTCGAAGTGAAACATGCACCAAGGATGTCGTCTATAAGGAAGTATTATTAGGTTAGGTACACACATAGCATATGTTAGCACTTAATTGCGTCAAAACTTATCTCATTAAACATCATTGTGTGAAATTATAAAGTAGGTTTTTTGGAACTACAAAATGTAGCGTCCTGTGCATGGGGACGTCAGTACGGATAAAAGTACTGAGTATGTAAGGTGGGATGCAATAGCATGAGTAAGGCGGAAGTACAAAGAAAATAAAAGTAACACACACACACACACACACACACACACACACATATATATATTGTTAGGATGGCAGGGTACTAGTGGAGGACGCTCTTATTAGACGGAGATGACAATCATACTTCCACAAATTCTTGAACGATGGTGGGGACAAAGATATTGTGTTGGGAGATTTGGAGTACTCTGAGAGGTGTCGTGATTTTGGGTATTGTAGGAGTATAAAGGTTGAGGAAGTTAAGGGTGTTGTCCGTAGGATAAGTAGGGGTCGAGCGACCGGGCCTGATGAGATTCCTGGGGAATTTTGGAAGACTACAGGAAGGGCAGGTTTAGAGTGGTTGACCCGACTCTTTAATGTCATCTTTAAGACGGCTAAGATGCCCGAAGAATGGCGATGTAGTACAATGATTCCATTATACAAGAACAAGGGTGACATTCAAAGTTGCAACAAATACAGAGGGATCAAGCTGCTAAGCCACACTATAAAAGTGTGGGAAAGGGTGGTGGAGATGAGGGTGAGGAGAGGCATGTTTATCTCAGAAAACCAGTTCGGATTCATGCCGGGGCGCTCAACTACAGAATCTATTCTTCTTGTACGGAGACTGGTGGAGCAGTATAGGGAGAGGAAGAGGGACCTACACATGGTATTCATCGACCTAGAAAAAGTATATGACAAAGTGCCGAGAGAGGTTCTATGGAGATGCTTGGAGGCTAGAGGTGTACCTGTGGCGTACATTAGGGCGATCAAGGACATGTATGATGGGGACAAAACCAGGGTAAGAACTATGGGAGGAGACTCAGAGCACTTCCCAGTGATGATGGGGTTACACCAGGGATCAACTCTTAGCCCATTTTTATTCTCCTTAGTGATGGATGGATTGACGCGACAAATTCAAGGTGAGGTGCCATGGTGTATGCTATTTGCGGATGACATAGTCCTGATTGACGAGTCTTGCAGCGGGGTTAACGCTAAGTTGGAAGTTTGGAGACAAACTCTGGAGTCTAAAGGGTTCAAGTTGAGTAGGACCAAGACAGAGTACTTGGAGTGCAAATTCAGTGAGATAGTGCATAAGGATGATGTGGAAGTGAAGCTTGGCACCCAAGTCATACAGAAGAAAGATAGTTTCAAGTATCTTGAGTCTATTATACAAGTAAATGGGGATATTGATGATGACATCACACACCGTATTGGTGAAGGGTGGATGAAATGGAGGCTTGCCTCTGGAGTGTTAAAAGATTAAGGTCATATAAGGGCATGTTTAAAATCCAATTGCTGAGGTACTTTTGAGTTAACCCCGAAGAGGACAAAACCTTGTGGTCTCAAAAACTGGACCAAAACAGATAATATCTTACAGTTGTATTTGACCGTTACAAGGAAAGAAGGATAACATTAATATTGAATTTCTTTCGCTGAAATCTTATGTTGTATATAAAAATTCTTTTATTGTATATATGTAACTTGTATTTAAATATAATTTTTTAGCGTAATTTTTTTTAATCAACATATTAGAATTTTTGGCTCCATCGCTAAGATTTTGATGTTTTTGCTTTCATCTCAAATTATACTTAACTAATACCATATTCGTCAAGCCACCACTTAAGGGATCCTTTATTCCAATGTTTGCCCTTGACTTGAACCTATATGGCGAGAAGTACATCTTTAATCATACTTTCATCATACTTCCCATTAACTCACTTGTACTAGTTATCAAATACTAGTTTGGGTTATGAAAATTTGGATAACATCTCTCCTATATTATCTACTTCCTCCAAATACCAAAACAACTCCCAAACAATACCAACAACATTAACAACAATATTATCAAGATTCTAAGAGATAAATATGTACAATTACATCCAAACTATCTTCAAATCTCAATCCGTACGCCAACAACGCCAACACAACAATCTATAACCCTTATTCTCGTAATTATTCCTAAAATAATAAATAAAGAGAGATTCATACCTTGTCCTTGATAGAATAAAAGGATCTTCAATATTTACTTTGTTTCCAATCCAACTATAACACAAAACAAAACTATAATCGCGACTACACGTTGTCCGAACCTCGATTAATACTCCGTAACTTGAAATTTACTCAAAATCCTCACTTTTATGTGATATATGAGCTCTCATATGCTTGCTGAACTTTCTAGAGCTTTTTAGGGAATTATTATGGATAAAATAGGGGTTTTAACCCTTATATAGTAGGTTGAAGTCGGTGGCACTGTGGCACTGTAGCAGCACGCGACACTGTGCATCCGCGCAGTGCAGTCCCCTGCTTTGCCCGCCTAACTTGTAACGTTCATAATTCTCTACTCCGATGTCTATCGACGAGCGGTTTGTTGCGTTGGAAACTAGACTTCCTGAAATTTAATTTAGGCTCTTTCTTTGCTTCAAAACTCCTCATATACTAAAAGATATTCTTCCTCCAAGTTGGGCCAAAATTGCCCTTCATATTTTCTTCAAAGTTCCAATGAATTTAATTTCCTTGATTCTCTTGCCCTTCAATCCTTCCATAGTTTATTATATGAACTTAAACCTTCATAATCATAAGATTGGAGCATATAATATCATATATTCTTAAAGGTAACTCCAGCGTCTATACTTAAAACAATCAACACTCATAAATCTCAACGTACAAAATTACGGGGTGTAACACTTGGGCTAGCAGAAGGTTTCTCCGATTTATTTTTCTTTTGATATATTTCTCTATATGGCATCAGAGCCATAGCCATATGTGGCTTATGGATATATTTTCAAGATCAGGTTAGTGGTTGATTCAATTATTTTTACTAAATGGATGTTTGTGGTCGTGCAAATAGATTGGGGATGGAATTATTGATCTAGTCCAACTACAAGGTATAGAAGACCTATTTGGAGTCCTACCTTGTTGGCGAGGATTTGTGGGAAGTTATCAATGGGATCAACACAAATACTCCCGCCGATGCACCGAAAAATAACGACGCACGTAAGAAGTGAAAGCAGATTAATGCCAAGGCGGAGTTCATCTTGAAAAGGTCCATCTCTCCCAGTTTATTTGATCATATTATAAGGTGTAAATCAGTTCATGAAATATGGAAGATCCTTGATCATTTGTTTAACAAGACAGATAAAGCTCAGCTACAGATTTTGGAGAACGAATTGGCCAACACTATTCAAGGTAATCTTTCTATCACCAAGTACTTCTTGAAGATTAAAAACTTATGTTCTGAAATCTCTATTAAATCCGAGCGAGGCTATTTCTGAAGTACGAATGAGAAGAATTATCATTCGTGGTTTGAAATCAGAATATATTTCTTTTGTTACATCAATTTAAGGGTGGGCTCAACAACCATCCTTGGAGGAATTTGAGAATTTATTATCGTCATTGGAGTTATTATCCAAACAGTTGGCTGAGGTATCTGTTTAAGTAGGTGAAGGAAATGCTCTTGTAGTTGATAAGAGGAATTTTAAAAGAAAAGCAAGAGATAGGCTACACTCTCGATCCTCAAGTGGCTCAAGCTCGCTAGGAAAGAAGGAAGAGTCTTATGACAATCACGGTAAGAAGCCTCCCAAATGCTATCGGTGCGGTAAAATAAGACATATAAAAAGATATTGCCGAGTCAGGGAGAGTAATATGGCTCAAACCGAGAAAGTTGCTGAAGAATAAGAAGATTGGTGGAGGTGCTTTATAGCTGAGACTCGAGAAATAGATGCCATGGCTACTATCAATTTTGAAAAAGACCGGATTGTGGATTCAAGATGTGGGCACCATCTCATCGAAGATGAATCTGAATTTTCCAACTTTCGAAAATACAATGGTCGTGATGTCATTATAACAGCAGATAAATCAGTTCATCGTGTGGAGAAGGAAGGCTTTGTTGTCATCAACGAGAAGCAGGATGACTCTATCACTCTCAACAGTGTCTTTCATGTTCCAGGTATGAGGAAAAATCTATTTTCAGTTGCAAATGCCATAGATGTTGGAAGTTATCTAATATTTGGACCACATGACGTGAAGTTCCTTCAAAATACCAAACAACTCAAGGCAGATATCATTCATACCGGTAAGAGAGTTAATGATTTATGTCATATATGCCTCTAATTCATATATTGAGAATATGAGTAGCAATGATAATACATATCTGAGGCATGATAGACTTGGGCATCTTAGCATGGATAAATTAAAAGCTATGGTGAAATTCAATCTAGTAAAAGGATTACTAAACTTAAGCAACTTTGGTAGAGGAAAGATTTGTGAAGGATGTCAATACGGAAAGGCACATCAGATGCAATGCTCCTCTAGAACTAATTCATAGTGATTTGATGGGGCCAACAAGAACTCCTTCATTCTTCGGCTATTCTTATATGTTAATTCTCATTGATGATTTTACTATATTCACCTGGGTTTAATTTGTGAGGCATAAGTTAGAAGTTTTTAGCAAGTTTATAGAGTTCAAAGAAATGGTAGAAGGCGAGCTCAGTTCCAGAATAAGGCGGTTGCGGACTGATAATGGTGGTGAGTTCACTTCTGAAAAATTTCTCTCTTTTTGTTGGCAGTATGGTGTTAAAAGAGAACTCACCTGTGCTGATACACCACAATAAAATGGAGTGGCAGAAAGAAAGATTCGACACTTAACCGAGACATGTAAAAGTTACCTAGAGCCTTATAGGCTGAAGGTATGAAATGTGCAACATATGTGATCAACAGGATGCCACTTTCTCCAAACAACATGAAGTCACCTTATGAATTAATGTTTGGATAAAAGCCTAACATCAAACACCTAAGAGTTTTTGGCTCTATCTGTTGTGTTCATATCCCATACTCTCAACGAAGCAAGTTAGATGCCAAGGCAAGGAAATGCATCTTTCTTGGATATGAAGAAAGGAAAAAGAGTTGGAAGTGCATGGACCCGAAAACTCATCGCTTCATTGTTTCTCGTGATGCCGTATTTGATGAAGTCTCATCGTATTATGGAGTATCTTCAGAAGGAGGGGTTCTAAAATCTTGAATCCTCGAGTTCCAAACTTACCCATCACAGGTGTTTCGTCAGATAATACAGCTGCAAAGGAGCTAAGAGAAAGGGGGAGCTCGGGAACTCAACAATATGAAGCTCAACAAGAATATAATTCACGTGATTCACAAATTCCAAGAAGAACTATTGTTAAGCCAGTCCACTTTAGAGATGAATATTTTGCTAGACATATTCTTGCTTTTTTGCAGGACCAATTGACGATGAAGAACCTTCCTCCTTTGAAGAATCTAAACGAGTCAAAGAGTGGGAGCTCGCTATGAATGACGAAATAGAGGCTTTAATGAAAAATCAAACTTGGAGCCTTGTGCCAAAGCCCAAAGATGTACGGCCCATATCTTGCAAATGGGTTTACAAAATTAAAAGAAGAGAGCAGATGGCAGCATAGACAGATATAAAGCACGGCTGGTTGCTCGAGGATTTTCTCAAAAGTATGGTGAAGACTACGACGAAACCTTCAGTCCGGCGGCTAAGATGATCTCAGTTCGAGTTGTACTAGCCATGACAGCCTCGTACGATTGGAAATTATGTCAACCTGACGTGAAGAATGCCTTCTTGTACTGGGAACTTGACAGAGTTATCTATATGGTTCAACCACCCAGGTATGTCTCTAACTTACATCCTGATTATGTCTGCAAGCTTAAGAAAGCACTTTATGGACTCAAGCAGGCTCTACGAGCATGGGATAGTGCTCAATATCTACATTTTTGTGGATATGCTGCATCACATTCATATCCTAGCTTATTTGTTAAGAAACATAGAGAACTACATGTTGTTGTTCTGTTATATGTGGATGACATGATAATAAAATGATACAATGCTGATGAAGTTGCGAGGCTTCAAGAGGAGCTTGACATAAGATTTGATATCAAGAAACTGGGAGAGCTATATCATTTTCTTGGCTTAGAGGTGACAAACACAAGTAAAGGAATCTTTATTACCCAAGAAGGGTATGCCAAGAAGCTTGTTGACAAGTTTGGGGTAAAACAAAGCAAAAAGTACTCTACTTCTCTTGAGACTAGCACGAGGTTAAGGCGTGAAGAAGGCTCACTTCTTGCAGATCCCAAGCCTTTTCTAGCTCCTTTTGGAAGTCTTTTGTATTTAACTATTACAAGGCCAGATATTGCATTTTTCTGTTGGATATGTCAGTAGATTTATGCAATCACCAAGAAAGCCTCATTTGGAAGCTGCAAAGAGGATTCTGAAATATATCAACTCAACATCAAATATGGGCCTACTCTTCCAAAAGAAGAATGATTTGGTATTTAATTGGATATACTGACGCCGATTTTGGTGGTGATCTGGATGATTGAATATATACTTCAGGATATATTTTTCTTTGTGGTGGAACAAGTGTTTATTGGTGCAGGAAGAAGCAAGACTCGGTTTCTTTATCAACTATAGAGGCGGAATATAAAGCAACAGCTCTTACTGCTCAAGAATGTGTATGGCTCCAAAGACTTGCTAAAGATTTCCATCTGTCTATATCAAAGCCAACTACTATTTTTGGAGACAATCAAAGTGCCATCAAGCTCGCAAACAATCCAGTATTCCATGCAAGAACTAAGCACATTGAGGTGGAATATCATTTCATCAGAGAAAAAGTTCTTGATGGAACTATAAATACTTTGGAAGTGCGAAGTCAGGAGAATATTGTTGATATCTTCACCAAGTCACTTCCTAAAGCTTCGTTCGAGTTCTTTCGCGACAAGCTTGGGCTAGTTCCAAAAATTCACTTTAAGGGGGAGTGTGAAATTATAAAGTAGGCTTTTTGGAACTACAAAAAATTCTAGATATTTAGTAATGATTCTAGAAATTCCTAGTATAGTATCTTAGATAAATATCTTGAAGAGATTTCTAGATAGTCTAGAGTATTGCTAGAAGATAAGGTTTGCTAGATTTTTCTTATAAATGTATCTAGAAGAATTTCTAGAATCATCTTTAGACAATTATAAATAGGGGTGGCCTCGACTATTTGTAACCAAGTAATACAAGCAAATTCAAGAAAGTTTTTCTTCCATAACCAAGTTCTCCTATATAAAATTTTCCTTCTCCGTTCCAAAGTTTCCTCTACTTTAGTTGAATCTTCCGATCTTAATAACGATCTTGGGCTAGCAGAAGGTTTCTCCGATTTACTTTTCTTCTGCTATATTCCTCTACACATTGTTCATCAAATTCAACTTTGTATTTTCTTTCTTCGAATTTTCAATTACTTTTTTTCATGTTTTAATGGATCCATCTATATCGTTTAAAAAATCTATGTTAATTGAATTGGGACACGTCCAAGAACTAGTATAATGCTAAAAGTGGAAAGATCCCATCTTTAAAGTTGAATTATTATTTTGCCCCTGCAGTAAATCAAAATATAATAAATCATATAGTTATTAGTAATATCTTAATTACATAAAGATTGAATCACAAGTTCAGCAACTAAATAATTAAATAATTATTTCTTTATATTAGTATATAAAATGTTTCACACCCCCAAAATTCATTGAATCCAAATACATAATTTAACATATTTTAATTATATCAATGTAAATTTTTGTACCTATAGTTACTTTATATATTGAAAGACCAATTTACCCATTAAAAAATGAACCACCATTTTACCCTTCTTTTGAACTCTACTTCTAAAATGATATTTCAGCCAGAAAATAAAATATAATCTTCTAATAAATCATTAGTAAATAATTATTTTCTACTATAATTAACCAGCTGGTAAATGAAAAGTCAATTACCGCAAGATATTATAATGTCCTAAGTTAATGATAAAGTTGCATGGATTCACTGCATCCTTTCAACTCCTTAACCTTTCAACTGCTTCATAAAGTTATATTACTGGAACCTTTCAATTCATAACTTTCATCTTCTCTTCAGATCATTGTAATGGCAATAATCTTTCGTTCCCATAAATTAAGAGTTAATATCTCATATGGTCATATGGTCATTTAACTATGGACACGAGCGGAATATCTCATATCGTACGTCACTTAACTATGATCATGGGCGGACTCACCTTGAATGGTGGGGGGACACGTGCCCCTGTGACTTCGGAAAACCCCCTATATACATATATTTATATATCTCAAAAAACTATTATATATTTTAAAAGGACCCTTCAAACATAATTGGTAAAGTAGTTCAGTTGGTAGGAGTGCCCCTGAGCTGATGCTCACACAGTCGCGACCGAATTAGAATCTCGGCTCCTACAATTATTTTTTAGAAAAAATTTGTGCAGTAAACTGCTGTACAAACATGCGTTTAATGCAGATTTTTAATTTTTTAAATCTTTTTATTGTTTAGTCCCCCTCCCATTTTACTTTTTCATTAAATCCCTCCCCCCAAAAGCCCCAAATATCAAAAGATCTTTTCCCACTTTCCACTCATCTTTTCCCAAGCAAAAGGAAACTCATTTGGCTCTCTCCATTCTCAAACCCATCTTCCATTCTTCCATTATCAAGTTTCTCACAAATCACTAAGTTAGGAACGTCACTCATAGTCGAATCTATTGTCGATATTCATTAATTTCTCCGACAATCAAATTCGAGCCAACGACCAGACTTCTCTTACGGTAAATCTTTCCCTTCTTTTTTAATGATCAATATAGATTACTTGTTATATAACTATATAATATATTTAATTACTAGGGATTGAGTAATACATAACTTTATAGATTTAATTTAATTAGATGAATTACGTAGTACTATTAGAGATTTTTTTTAAAAAAATAATTGTTTAGTTTGTTACTCTGAGAAGGAAGTATTTGCAACTGTAAGCAATGATGCTATTATTGACCATTTTCAAAAAATGAAAACGCGTCGAGTTCGAGTATGAATTGATGATGTACTTTTGTTATATTAGTATCAAATTAATTATATTTGATAATATTGGAGTTTGTACTTTGCTATTGTAATTAATAAGTTTTTTAAGAGTCGCACGCCTAACTTTGTCACTAGTAATTGACGCACTAAAGATAATGGTGCCCCAGTTGCGGTAAAAACTTGGATCCGCCTCTGACTATGGGTGTGTCATTCAGAAAGTCACTCAACTTTGTTTTCTAACCAGAGAGTCACTCAACTATAGGTGTTTTAATCAGAAAGTCACTCAACTTTATTTTCTAACCAGAGAGTCACTTAACTATTAGTGTTTCACCTATAAAGTCACTCAACCCATTTAAGTGATTTTCTAATTGTGTTTTGTTGATTTTTATTTAAAGCCAAAATTATAGTAAATAAACAAGTACCTATTAACCATTTATTGACCCACCCACTTGACCCGACCCACTAAAAATATATTTAATCATTTAATCCATTTGAAGTGATTTTTAACGTTGGTTTCAAAATTCAAATTGCTTTTTGGGTAGTGAGCATAGGAAGAGGCAAAGAGCAACTAACGTGAGTGAACTAGGACAGTAGAGCACAAACGACCTTATAGCTGTGCACGTCTGTTCAGTATAATCCAATGGCTAGGCTATGAAGCCTAATATTCTCGGTATATAAGACCAACGTAAATATCGAGTAGTTAGAAAAGTGCAGTAGTTTGATCCATATTTGTAACTATAAAATATAATTAAAGACAGATTATTGAGTTAATATTATGGTAAGTTTGAAAGTTATATCACGCAAAATCCTGACAATCCATATTTTTAATTAATTTGAAGTCCTAAACATTAGAAAACTTATTAAATGACAATTATATTCAATGCATAATTAGAGTTTTAAAAGACATTTAGAACTTTAAATGTATAAAATATTTCCTTTATATTTGGGATTTTCCTCTTTTTTTTTTTTTTGTAGTATAATAACTAACGATTATTATTAGAGTTTTAAATAAAAACAGGATTATAACCTATATTTAGGACTTCAATTAAATATGTCATAACTCAGAGGTTTTTCTTTGCATTTGTAAATTTTGGTAAGATATCTCAGCACATGAACAAAAATTTCTTAACCGCATTATATGTTTACAAACTTAAACTAGTTTTAGTGGAATTAAAATAAAAGGTCTTGGTCAATATATTTTTAGTGAGTCGGTTCAAGTGGGCGGGTGAATAAAATGGGTACTTATTTATTTTTTATAATTTTGGCTTTAAATAAAAATCAACAAAACATAATTAAAAAATCACTTAAATAGGTTGAGTGACTTTGTAAATGAAATATCATTAGTTAAGTGACTTTCTGTATGAAAATAAAGTTGAATGATTTTCAGTGAAACACCCACATTTGAGTGACTTTCTGAGTGAAACGCCTATAGTTGATTGAAACACTCATAGATGAGTGACGTTCTATGATATTAACTCCATAAATTAACATTCTTTACGGAGGTCGTCAATGATGAAACCAACCTTATTGTCTTTAGAATAACCTCTTCGAACGCGCAGCTACCAAGAATATTTTATAGAAAAAAGAATTTACGGTTGCAGAATGTCCAGAGAAGATGAAAACAAACTTTTCCTTCTTTGTTGCACTACTTTTAACTAATTGTTGTACTGGCAAGGGATGAAAACAAACTTTTCCTTCTTTGTTGCACTACTTTTAACTAATTGTTGTACTGGCAAGCATTAAGACAAATATGTTGTTGCAAATTATCATTCTAAGCATATATATTAATTGTGTGTTCCTTGATTAGCATGTTCATAATTTTTTTTTTTTTTTGTAATAATTCATCCCTCTACAGGATCCATGGCTGCTTAATAGGCACAGAAGCTTACTAAGAAGAGGTCGACATCAAAGAGTCATCTCAGGAGAAGCAGAGAGACATCTTCATGAAATATTTCTCAACAGAGAAGACGCCCAAGGCGAAGGTGAAAGAAGATTTGCTTCATTAGTTGCTTTAATTTGGGCTAGGAAATATAATTGGTTAATTCGTCAGAGCATGAAGTACCATAATTAGTGGGTTACCACAAGCATTTGATAGATAAGGGACCCCAAGCATTCATGCTATGGTAATATTATATATGATTTGGTTTGGATGAATCAAATTCTAATAAGTGGAGATAATTAATCACACACTGAAGAACAATGATGACATGCTCTTTCTTCGGGCATGTTTCATTTCTCTCATTCTTTCACTATCTTCTCAAATAACTTTGTGCATTTATACTAGGGGTACAAAGTAAATCGACAAATTGTATCAAACCGATAAACCGAATCAAATCGAGAAAAAAAACTCGATTAGTGATTTGGTTTGACTTGGTTTGGTGTTGAAAAAAAAAACCCGACCATAATTGGTTTGGTTTGATTTTAGCTAAAAAAAGTCAAACCGAACCAAACCAACCCGACATTACATGTATTCAATTTTTAAAATATTTTATACATAAAAATATTTATTTGTAATGTAATTTATAAATATTTCTTAATTTTTTTTGTAGTTTTTTTTTATCTATTATCATATTATTCAAGCTTGAAATTAGAATTTTGAATGTGAATAGGTTTTATATCCTATGGATGTTATTAACTCATATAAAGTCCAAACCAAAACCAACTCAACACTAATACTAACAAAAGAAATTCAATTTACCACTAGGATTGACAATAATGTAGGATATATCTCCTTTAGTTTTGCATAATTGGTTTAGAGAGTGAAAATACATTACTTAAGTTTTTTTTTTCTTGTCATGTAATTAATACTTATTAGCCGTACTTATTTTAGGATGACTTAATATTTTTAAATTATGGTCAGCTTATTAATTAGCAATATTTATTTTAACCTATTTTATTATCTTTTGTTGAATATTTTAATACAATGTCATCACTCTTCTCACATTTTGTGTTATTTTCTTATGAAACACTTTAATTACATAGTTGTATCTTACTGGGGCTAAAGAAATATTTGAAGTAAACGTTATATATTTTGTATCAAGACTATTTCGAAAACAACCCGAGAAAACCCGAGGTTGAAAAACTCGAATTTTATTGGTTTGACTTGGTATATAAATTTAAAAACCCGACGCAATTGATTTGATTTGGTGTTTAAGAAATCCGAACCAACCCGGTCCATGTACACCCCTAATTTATACATTGATGGGCTTGGAAGAAAATGAATATGGCAAGTTTCATTTACTTCATTTTAGCAGCTCAGGACGCTTCTTTTTTTTAAAAAAAAAAAATTGCATTATTTTTCGCTTGGATTGCATGCTTAGTCTACATATTTTTACTTATAAAATCATCTTAGATGACGCTGATGGGTTGGACCTGCTGTTTTCATTTCTTTTGCTCTTAAACTCTTTTAAGTGACAAAATTGCTATTTAGTCTACGATGACTATAGGTCTATATCTCAAGGTCCAAATCAATTCGTATATAGAGAATTTTCTCTCTCTAAAAAAACACTCTCCGTACAAACGGTAACTTCTTAACGATCTAGTCCCTTCTAAGGCGCTTGGCACCGACGTGCCTCATCATGGCCACTCCGGACGGCCAGCTAACGGCGCGTCTGGAACAGATTTTACCACCGCCAACTGAAGCTACTCCATCTACAGAAACAATTCCACCAAAACTTACTTATGCTACTGCTGTAACACCTAGTTTGAGCCCTAGCTCTGATGGAGCTCCGGAAGTCATAGCCCGAGTCTCCACTCACAATGGAGTACCAACGGTCACTTTCAAAGCCAAGCAATTTTATGGTGTTATGGCCAATCACTGCAAATGGACTATAGTAGGTAAGTTCCTCAAAACTGGTCCTTAGATAGAGAAAATTCGAAGCGATTTCGCTGAAAAAATGACTGTCAAAGGAAAAGTTCAAATTGGGGCTTTCGATTTTCGGACTGTTTTCTTAATATTTAGCTTGGAAGAAGATTGTAAAAATGCTTTCTTTAGAAGAATGTTTGAGATCGATGGCCAACAGATGTGGATAGAGCAATGGACTCCGGATTTCAAACCAGATGAAGATTCTCCATTTGCTTCTGTGTGGGTTTTGTTACCAGGCCTTCCTCTTAATTGTCATCATTGGGATTACCTCAAACAAATCCTTAGTCCAATTGGTATCCCTGAGACTCTTGATAATGCCACTTTGACTAAAATTAGACCTGGGCTAGCCAAAGCGAGAGTTATCATGGATCTAACGAAACGTCGTCTTGATAAGATTTGGATTGGCTTAGAGGATGAAACTTCTCCGTTGAAAGGCTTTTATCAGAAGATTGATTATGAGCAAATGCCAAAATACTGCACTCATTGTAAAAGGATTGGTCACTCCCTAGATGTGTGTAAATGGGCTGAAAAAAAGAAATTTCAACAAATGAGGTTGGAGAACCAAAGAAAAGAGGAGAAGGATGGGGGAAAAGAAAAAAAAAAACAACAATAAGGAATCTGCCAGAGGCAATGTTGGCAACAAGTTTCAGAAACAGCTTCCTCAGGGCGAAAAAGATGAAGAATACAAAGGGAAAGATCCTGCACAACAAACAAACTCATCAGGCAAGGAGGAAAATCAGAACATGAACAAGAAAACCAATAAATCCACCAAACAGGATAAGGTGGATCAAAAAAAAAAAAAAAAAGGAAGGTAGAAGTGACAAGAACACTCAGCAAGAGATGGCAATAGAGGATGGTGTTGAGCTAACTAACTCTAATGATCCAGAAATTCCCAAAGTTGATCAAAGCAAGGATAAGGCAACTGATCATGTGGAAAAAACTGAAATTGCCAACCATACTGAAGAACAAGAATCTACTAACTCTATGGATAATACTGTGGTTGATACCACTAATCAAAATGGTGGAGACAACAACACTAATAAGCAGGTTAACATCAAGAGTGAAAAAGAAAAAGCCAAAGAACTGATAAGGAAAAGAAGAAGAAATCAGAAAAGAAGGGAAGCTAGAAGGCTAAAACCTGTGAGGTTGAATAAGATGCAGTACCTGGAAAGAGCTGAAGTGATGCATCAGAAGAGTAAGGCTAAGGAAAAAAGCAAAGATGACTTGGTTTGCAACAAAAATAGAATTAATGGTGATAATGCTAATGATACTGTTATAACTCATGAGTCCCCTGATCCCATCTATTACACCCCACACTTTCAGTGTTACCCCCCGTACCTCGGAGAAGCACTGGTTAAATTTGAATGTAAGTATGTCGAGCTATGGCTAGGTAAAACAACTTTGGAGTGTGACTAACAAAGCATTATTAAGCATATTGTTTAAGTAAAAGATAGAATTATGATCTTGTAAGTCGTAACCGGGAAGGACAACCTTGGAACCAAAGGACATGACCATTATCAAGTATGATTAGTGATAAATATCATGTATGGAGAGTTTTGGAAGATTTCAAGATCAAGCAAATCGAAGAAAATAAGTTTGACGAAAATTTAGAAAAAGTTGGCAGGATTTTGGGAAGATTTTTAGTCAATTTTGGAGGGGTATATGTCCTAGTATATTAGGAGTTTTAAGGTATTTCAGAAGCCTAAAATGAAGTTCGTCGAGTCTAGTTTTCAATGCAACAAACCGCTCATCGATACGATGTCAGAGTAGAGAATTATGAACGTTACAAGTTAGGCGGGCAAAGCAGGGCGCGCTGCTACAGTGTTGTCGACTTTGACACCCTATATAAGGGTTAAAACCCTATTTTTTCTCCATAATAGTTCCCCCAAATGTTCTAGAGAGATCAGACACCATATGAGAGCACGCACACAACATAAAAGTGAGGATTTTGAGTAATTTCAAGTGACGGAGTATTAATAGAGGTTCGGGTAACGTGTAGTCGTGATTATAATTTTGTCTTGCGTTGGAATTGACTTGGATTCAAAGTAAATATTGAAGATATTGCTTCTCTAGCAAGAATAAGGGTATGAACCTCTCCTTATTAATATTAATTTCAGTTTATTTACGGAGATAAAGTTATTAAATAATCGTATAACAAGTTGGATAGTTGAGAAACTTGGAAAACATCGTGTGGGATGTTTTATGGAGCCTATTGGTGTTGATAATGTTGTTGTGATGTTGGTATTGTTGTTGTTGTTGTTGTTGGTCATTGGATTGTGATTTCGGGCTAAGCATATAAACAAGGAAGATACTGCCCGAATTTCGGCAGATTCTAAATGGATTTAAATCGAAGGCTTAAGATAAACATGTGACAATGAGCCTAACAATAGTATGAATGATTTACATGTAGATTTACGAGCTTGGAAGGATAAACGTTGAATAGTTAAGGAGACCAAAAGGTATGTCAAGACTATTCCTCTTTCTTTTAAAGGCATGATTCGTTTCCTACCGACCCATGCATGAATTCCATAAAAAGAAAATCCTCATTTCCAAGAACGTTAGAGATTCATGACTTTTAAAGTTTTTATGGTGCTAAAGATGAATAATTTTTATTTTTTATGATAACCATGACGATGATTATGAGGAATTTATTTATCAAAGCTCCAAGGCATACAGATTTCATGATATTATGAGATGATTTTATTCATAGAGATTTCCAAGTACATGAGCTTTATATTATTATGAGGTGATTAAGCTTACTTTGCAATTTCTTAATTTCCTTCATTGTTGGTAATCTCACCTTATGACCCTTGTTCCTTCAAGGTGGGATAAATGATGATGATTGATCCATAATATAATCGGAGGCTACCGACCTTACGTCACTCCGATATAGTTGTGGCTTTTGATTGGGCTCTCACGCATGCTTTATACATACACACATACATACATATATATATATATATATATATATATATATATATATACACATATATATGTATGTATGTATCTATTTTCTCACACCGCGCCGCGCTATAGTCGGCCGGGCATGACACGTAGATGTGCATACCACTGCAGTGGGCATGTCATGATATTGCCCCGGACGCGGGCTAATGATGATAAGACCGAGCCTTAATGGCCTGGCATGATACTATATATATATATATGACACCGAGCCTTAATGGCCGGGCATGATACTATAGATATATGACACCGAGCCTTAATGGCCGGGCATGGTACTATATATGTGTATAAAAATATTTTTTTATTATAAGGCTAAGCATGCATGACACTGCCTTATGAGGCATTCAGATGTACAGGTTCTCTCTCATATTTCATGTTACCTTTCATATTTGTATTATGTTGTTATTCATGCCTTACATACTCAGTACATTATTCATACTGACGTCCTTTCTTGTGGACGCTGCGCTCATGACCGCAGGTAGGCAGGGAGACGGATCAAACCCGTTGGTGTTCTATCAGTGAATTCTCAGGAGCACTCCACTTATTTCGGAGCTGCAGTTTATTTGGTATTGTCTTTATGATCATTTGTATTCTATGTAGAAGCTCGTAGACGTGTGTGTACAGTTAGATGTTTTATAGCTCCACCGGTTCATATTGTTGTATAATATATTGGTGGCCTTGTCAACCTTATTTTGAGCTCTTGATACTTTACTGTTAGCTTTGCCGGGTTTATGATATACGTTATGTTGTGGCGACCTTGTTGGTCCGCATATGAGTATATGTGCTGAATGATCGGATATTCCTATGTTGGGCCTTTTCTGCGTGCATGTGTTCTTTGAGTTATGGTTTATAATGTTCAAAGTAACGGATAAGTCAGGTGGTTCCCGACCTACGTGTCGGAGCCCATCATACTCCTGGTAGGGGTGTGACACCATCAAATACAAACCTCCTGACAGTGCAAATGAAGAGGGTGGTAAAGGTGGAACCATATCGATTCACCTTAACTTCCCTAGAGAAGAGGAAAAAAATGAAGAGCATTGTGACATAGAGGAATCAGGGGATGACTCAGATACAGCAGATAAGCTCATTGAGGCTTTTGCCCCTGTTACTAGAGTTGATGTGCAAGCTATAGGCAAGGTTTTTTATGCTATAACTCAGAAACACAGCTTATCCCCTAGAGGAAGATCAAGAACTAGAAGACTAAAGAGTGCTGATGGACAGAAATCCAGAAATAGAATAAGGCAGAGAAGTAGCATTGCTTGACCCCCCAATCGAATGTTTTTTTTATGATTAATAAAATTTCGTGGAACATTAGGGGGGTTAAATCCAAAAAAGCTTTTATAAGGCTTATAAGAATTGTAAAGATGCATAAGGTGCAATTTTTAACTGTGCAAGAACCTTTTCTAGGTGACTCTCATCTTGAAAATATAGAAAGAAAAGTGGCTTTCAAAATGCAATGGTCAACAGGAATGGCAAGATTTGGTGTTTTTGGGATGATTCATTGGACTGCACAGTGGTCTCCAACAGCAACCAACAGTTTACCTTAAAGATCAAGCAGCTGACAACTAGCAGAACTTTTTGGTATACTAGTGTCTATGCCAAGACCACTGCAAGAAAAAGAAAGAAGTTATGGTATAAGCTGAGACACAACATGGGTATAATTGATGGTCCATGGGTTGTTTTAGGGGATTTTAATGTAATCCTATCTCCAAGTGAGAAAAGACGTGGCAGACCCCATAGAATCAATCAAAGTATGGACTTCATAACATGTATGGATGGTTGTGGTTTGGTAGATGCTGGTTATAGTGGCAATACTTTCACTTGGACTAATGGAAGGAAAAGAGAAAACATAATTTACAAAAGATTGGATAGAGTCCTGTACAATGATAAATGGAACAATAACATGGGCTCTACACTGGTGAAACACAAAGCCAGAACAGGATCTGATCATAATTTAATTATTCTTACTTGTAAGGAACCTTCTAACAATTTTATTAAATATTTCAAGTTTCTAAATTTTTGGACTTTGCAGCCAGGTTTTTTACAGGTGATACAAAGCTCTTGGGAGGAGGGAGTGCAAGGAAACCCCATGTGGATCCTTCAAGAAAAGCTTAAGAGACTTGCCAAAAACCTTAGTCAATGGTCTAAAAAAAATCATCAGAGATGTATTCCAACATGTTAAAAACCATGAGGAGCTGATCCTAGATATGGAACAAAAGATGGATGATGATGACTCAGAGGTGAATAGACAAGAACTCAATAGAGTAAATGCTGAATACATCAAATGGACTGGCATTCAAGATAACCTCTTGCAACAAAAGGCTAATATCCAGTGGGCTGAAGAGGGGGATTCCTGCACCAAGTATTTCTTCAGTTCTATAAAACACAAGAGAAGGAAAGCTATTATTCGTAGAATTAAAAACACTGAAGGAAACTGGATTGAAGACAATGATGCTATTGGGGAAGCTGTTATACATCATTTTCAAGAGCTTTTTTACAGATTCTAATCAGATCCCAGACTTTGGAGTTCTGCATCACATTAACAAGCTCATTACTGAGGAAGAAAATGTTAAATTGGATGCCTACCCTGAAGAAGAAAAGATCAAACAAGCTATCATGGAATTGAGCCCTAATAGTGCAGCTGGACCAGATGGTTCCAATGGCTTCTTCTTCCAGAAATGCTGGCATATCATCAAAGCTGATCTGGTAAATTTGTTCATAGTTTCTACTGTGGTAAGAGGTTGACTAAGTTTTTTACAAATACTTGTTTAATCTTAATTCCTAAAGTGGAAGAACCCTCCACCTTTTCACAATTTAGATCTATTAGTTTAACTAATTTCTCAAATAAGATCATTTTTAAAATTATGGCTTCTAGGCTGGATCTTCTATTGCCTAAGTTAATATCAGAAAATCAGTCTGGTTTCATAAGTGGAAGACTCATTACTGAAAATATTCTGCTAACTCAGGAAATAGTACATGGCATAAATAGGGGTGATAATCCTAATTTGATCTTTAAATTAGATATGGAAAAAGATTATGATAGGGTCTCTTGGCTATGCATTGTATTCATATTGAGGAGATTTGGTTTTTCTGAATTTTTCATTGATCTAGTTTGGAGACTGTTATCAGATGTGTGGTACTCAATAATTATTAATGGGGAGAGAAAAGGATTCTCTCATTCAACAAGGGGTCTTAAACGGGGAGACCCCCTTTCTCCCTCTCTTTTTATTTTAACTGCTGAGTTACTCTCTAAACTTCTTAACAAGCTCCATAATAAGAACAAGTATATTGGCTACAGCGGTAATGTGAATTTCCTAAGAATCAGTCACTTAGCATATGCTGATGATGTGATTCTTTTCACATCTTGAGACAAGTATTCTATTAAAACCTTACTGAGGTAGCTGAAGAGGTATGAAGAAGTCTCAGGGCAAAAGATCAACAATGGTAAGAGTATGTTCTTAACTGCTTCTCATGCACTAGAGGAACTATAAGAAGAATTTCCAGAAAGATAGGCTTCAATCTAGGTAGTTTCCCTTTCACTTACCTTGGGTGTCCTATTCACACAGGAAGGAAGAAAATTCAATACTTTGCTGATATCACTTTTAAAATTCTTTAGAGAATTGGTGGTTGGCAAAGTAACTTGTTGTCACATGGTGGTAAATCTATCATAATTCAACAAGTTCTTCAATCACAGACTTTACATCTTTTGGCTGCTATATCTCCACCTAAAACTATTCTAAAACAAATTGAAACAAGTATCGTTGGAGCGCTTGGCACAACCTTTGTTATCCTAAAGATGAAGAAGGACTGGGTTTCAAAGCTCTAAAAGTAATTCAAAGCTCCTTTATTTTAAAAAGATGGTGGAGATTTAGAACCCAAAATAGTCTATGGGCTGATTTTTTGAAATCTAAATATTGCATAAGGACTAACTCGGTTGCTAGGTGCTGGAGTTCTAGGCAATCTCAGAGCTAGAAAGAACTGCTTGACTGCAGGACTACTGTTGTACCTTATATGCTATGGAAAATCAATTCTGGATCATCTGTGTTTTGGTGGGACAATTGTACTGGCCTTGGTCCTCTTTCAAAGCTTCTAGAACCTGGCCCCAAACCAGGCAACATTCTAGTAAATGAGTTCATCACTGATAAGAGTTGGGACATTAGTAAACTTGAGAATACAGTCCCTCATGATCTACAAAATCATATTGGAAAATTCCAGCTTGCTGATCATAACCTTCCTGATACTTGTATCTGGTCCATCACCAATGATGGAAAGTTCACCACTGCTTCTGCTAGGGATATTACAAGAAATAGGAAAAACAAGAATGATACTTTCAAGAACCTCTGGCAGAAGGGAATTCCTTTTAAGATTTCATTCCTTAACCGGAGAATGATTAAAAGGAAACTACCTCTAGATGACATGATGTCCAGGTTTGGGCATCAGATGGTATCAAGGTGCAATTGTTGCAATAGCCCTCAAAATGAGACAATTGATCATGTCTTCATGGAAGGCGAAGTGGCTGAAAAAATATGGAACTTCTTTGCTAACCCAATGGCTATAAAGATGCAGGAAGGTTCAATAAAGCAATTAATGTGGAGCTGGTGGCCAACTACTATGTCCAATGCATTACAAAGAACTATCTGCAACATCATTCCTATGTATATTAACTGGGAATTATGGAAAAGGAGGGGGGCCAGTAGGTATGGACAAAAAGCCTACTCTGTTAATAATATTATCTATCATGTGAATTTCCACGTGAAAGTGTTACTTTATAAACAGTTTACACAAATTAACCTTCAATTGGCTTGGAGAGATATTTGTGCTATTTTAGATAATTTCTCAGAACTAGTTAGGTGTTTTCCAGTCTATTGGAGCAAACCACAAGGACAACAATTCAAGCTCAACACTGATGGGAGCTCTGTGAGAGAAAGGAAGAAGACTGGAGCAGGCGGTATAATTAGAGATCATGATGGAAAGATGATATTAGCTTTTTCAGAATCCATTGAATACTGCAGCAACAATGAGGCAGAAATCAGGGCTGCTCAGATTGGACTTCATCACTGCTCAAGTTTGGGGCTGAAAAACATCTTGTTAGAGATGGATTCAAAGCTGATAGTTGACATGATCATGAGGAACAGCAGGCCATCATGGAAATTTCAACACAAGATAGAAGACATCCAAGGAAGACTGAAGAAGATAGATGGATCAGCTCAACACTGCTATAGAGAGGCAAACTTAGTAGCAGACATCCTTTCTAAAGAAGGCTCTATTAAGGGACTGAACAGTGTCTTGCGAGATCCTCAACATTTACCTAAGACTGCTATTGGTGCCTATAGATTGGATAGAAATGGCATGTCCAATTTTAGAATTAGGAAAAACAAAGTAGGCATTGGCTAAAGTGTATAGAACAAACAGTGAATCTCTCAAAGGTGAAGATTCAACATTTGTTCTAAATATTTTTGTAAACTAACAGGATAGAGAGGAAACCCCTCATCTGATGCAAGAATGCCATGTCATTCATTGCAGGATTGTTACACTGTAACTATCCCCTTTTGCCGTCCAGGGATCAATAAAATAAATTTCTGATTAAAAAAAAAAAGGTCTATATCTCGCTCAGGATATATATTATAATTCAAGAGATAATTTTTGGAGACTTTACATATGAATTTTGAGGCCTTCCAATATCATTTGAAAATGAAATCTATCAACTTAAAATTAGTTGATTCTTGTTTAATTAATACTTTTGTAAATTTTTCTCTTAAATTTTGTACTTTAATTATAGGGAACACACGCAACGCGGCCCAGAAACTAGTTACACATATGCGTGCACACATCAAAGTTGTGTAGTTAGATCAAAGCTAATTAATGCAAAATGTGACTTCTATATAATAGGAACCATATTAGCAAAAGTATCAAGAGATGCAACTGTGCAAAAATTGGTCCTAGAACGATTGAAATTTAATTGCATCAAAGGATTCGAGTATGAGAATTTGCAATCTCTGGAAAGAAGCTCATCAATATCTAATTCTAAAGGATGTTGTGTGTGGCCTGATATAGGCACCATCAGAGGCGTATTTCTTTCCAAAAGTTAATCTGTTTGAAACATTAAAATTTCTCAATGACTATCATGAGTTCTTTTTGTAGGTCATTCAGTAACTGACCTATTATGAATTTGAACAGCAAAATACTAGCTATTGTTTTAACGGAAAGCACAAGCTTTAAGAGAAAAACATAATTCATCTGAATTTGAAATCTTACAGTTGGCGGCTTGTGCAAAATGAGGCCGAGACTGATTAGAATTTAATTTTCTCAAAAATTCAAGTACGAGAATGTGTAACCTCTAGAAGGTATATAATTAGGGACGATGATGGTGTTGGGATATATATATATTATTAACCATGTGTTTGTATATAGTATTTATTATAGAACAATTATTTATTTCATTTTAATAAAGAGTTAAATAGATCATGTACCAGTATGTGTGTCCTTTACTTATATAGTATATGATTTAGTGTGCAGAGTTTAGCTTATACTCGCGGAAGATTAAATCATCAGTTCTTATAAGTATAAAGCTTTATGTTCACAATCTAAGATAGAAATTGGACAAAGCTATCGGTATGATTGTAGCACAAGATTAAATATAACTATCTTCATTATGGGAACGGTATAGTTACGACTTCTTGTGCTAATACATTTTGCGTGTATTGAACGAACCAAGTAGAGATAAATGTTTTTGTGCTGAATATATAAAACAACCTCTCTAGCTCATTGAAATTAGTGGGCTATAGGGAAAAGTGGGCTAGGTCCAAAAGGTGTTTTATATTAAGGGAAAACATCACTAATTGCCCCCAAAATACAAAATATTAACCTGCCCATGCCCCCTCCCAAACTATTTTCGCTTCTACCCCCACCGGCTAAAAGTATTTACCCGGCATACCCCTTGGCCCAACCCTTCCTTTTCGTGATACCATTGCAGTATATTTATATATCACGATGATATCATGGAGGACTAAGAGATGTACTGAAACAGTCCTCCATGATACCATTTCAATATATTTATATACCAAGATGGTATCATGGTCCTGAAGAGTGTGGACTGAAGCAGTCCTTCATGATACCATCACTGTATATGTATATAAAACGATGGTATCATAGAGGAGTGTATCATTGAAGGACTGAAGCAGTTCTTCATGATACCACATCACGTATACAAACATGATTATCCATAATACCATCTCAGTATATTTATATACCATGATGGTATCATGGAGGACTAAAAGAAGGACTGAAGCATCTTCCATGATACCATCTCATTATATTTATCTACCATTTTAGTATCATAACTGGGGGTAATTGGGGGCATCTCGGATAAATATTTTTAATTTTTTTTTGGGGGTATGGGCAGGTAATTTTTTTTTTTTGGGGGTATGGGCAAGTAATTTTTTTTTTTGTTTGAGGGGGCATCCGTGATCTTCCCCCTTTTATTAATCCACAAGGGAAAAAACCCAAAAACTCAACATGTTGATTAGAAACAAGATATATATAGACCATTAATACTCACTTCAAATAATTATCTAAAAAGGGACTTCCGATCCATAGAGATGCAAATGTGCAAAATGCATGGGACAGAGACTGAGCAGAATTTAATCTTATCAAAAGATTCTAGTGTCGTAATATGTAACCTCTTGCAGGTATATATAAAGGCCCCATAAAAATAAAAACCAAAATAATCAACTCAAAATCATTTAGGGATGCTTCCCAAAATATTTCGTTGTTCGCTCTCGTATATACATCTCTTTTCACTTCTGCAGTAATGGAGCCTTGTAGTGAGCTTGGAAAGTGTAGAAAGGGAATAAAAAGATACGGCAATTGCAGTTCCTGGTTAAATCTTACAATTTTAAAATTTTAGATGTCAATGATTAGAAGACGCTGGCGTAATGGATTTGGTTACTCCTATGTTCACCTTTAAGATTTATTTTGTGAAATGCTCTCATCTGCGTTTATATTTGTTTTTCTTCTTATCCTGATTAGTACTCAAAGTTTGTATTAATTAATCTACCTGAGCTTCATTATCCTCTTATTGTTTTCAAGTTTATATTTTGAAATAAACCTGGGATGTGTCTTTACATAAGTCAAAAAGGAAGACATCAGCTCCAAGCTATTTAACTCAAAAGAAATTAATCACATGAGCAAAAGTATATATAAAGAAATGCAGCTGTGCAACACTGGTCTAAGAGTGATTGATATTGAAAGATCGCGTATGAGTATAACTTAAAGGTCCCAAAAAAGAGTACCCTTAAACTGGGGAAATAAGTGTGGGAACTTCCTCTTCAGGTTCTTAGGGAACTTCCTTCACTATACATGAGGTTAATTACTCGATTTTACCCTCCCCTTGTATTGAGGTACTTAATATCACACATAGAATTAAATTGCTTCAGAATTTGTGTTCTACATATATCAAGCCTTATATGACAGTGAAGAAGCCGTATCGTCGTCATCAAAAGTACTAAATTGACGTGCAATAGAATAAAGAGCACTAACAAGGAAAAATAATGAGTCTGCAAATTGAATTGCTTTAATGGATATAGGAACACAAGCAGTGTGGAGGTCTCGTATAATATCTGGACAATAAAATTTTCCCTACCACTCTGCCAATTACACCGATGAGTAATTTTTTTTTTTTTTTTTGGATAACGTGACTTCTCCTGTTAATGAATTTGATGATCATAACTTAGCCGTGTTTAAAATTCCCGCAGATAATCAATATTCTCATTATGCATTATTGATTTAAAAAAAAAAGAAAAAAGAAAAAAAAAAGGAATCCTCACATAGAAATGCAAAAATATTTTTATCAACATCTGATTATAAAGGATGCTGTTTGTGGTCCAATTTAGGCACCAACAGAGCCGTATTTCTTCCGGAAAATGATCATCTAAAGTTATTATTCTGAAGTGGAAGAGTTTCTTGATTGTAAACAAGATATATAGACCAATACTCACTTCAACAAAATCTACGAGGGTTATTCCGTTCTATGGGAAAGAACATAGTGTTTGCCAAACTAAATCATATTAGCACAAGTATACAGAGATGCAACTGTGCGAGATGGGTTGAGTTAAGTGATGACCACCCAAAAGTTACTTGGGCTGAAATGAGATGGGCTGAAGCACCCCAACCCGCTCAATTCTTACTAAGTTTTAATTTCTTTGTTTGGTCTTTTATAATTTTTTAGTACCTAATAAAACTAGTTTTTTTCTTTATTACGGCTATATATATATATTTACTGTCTTGAAATATTTTGATAAAATTTCTCATGGGTCAATTTGTTGATGGGCTAATCTAATAAATGGGTGGCTCAATGAACAAACCAAACTTAGGTGTGTTATGTTTTCATGGGCTAAGCTCTACCTCACACTTTGTTTCTATTCTAGTTCAAGTAGTCTATAATATACATGTGGGGGTACATGCAGGCTCAAGGATTCCTTAGCTACTTCGGAAACCAACGGCATGGTAATGCAGCGAGGGGCCAACTGAACCTTCCTTAGTCGTTAGTACCAAAAGCAAAACAAACTGGCTTTACTTGAACGATAATGGAACTCAAGCGATAAGCTGGTCATTTCTTCACCTATTTATGTTGGTTTTCATTTGATATTGCATTGCAGAGATGGTTGTTTTCAAGGGAGTGTTTGACTGGTTAATTGTATATCACATTGGGCTTAGTTACTGCCTGAAACAGCACCTATCCATTATATTGGACAGACCTGTATAAGAATCCCATGCAGGCTGCACTTGTATTTTTTTCTTTTCTTATTATGGATAACGGTGGTGTCCAAGCAAGCTTGACGAAAAAGTAGTAGAACAGGCCAAGTAATATTCATATGAGTGGCAGCTTCGGGAATTAGACGTTGTGAGTTTTGAAATGTGTATGTAACTCTATTTATACTTGATTCTTGCACGTGTACGCTTGCACACATACACTTGCATATAGCATTTGGCACCAAAGTATTGGGTTACCTTGAATTTGCAAACCCATTGTTGGATCTGCTACTAGTTCGTATGATGACTAGGAATTTACGCGGGGTGGCCTTTTGAAAGGCGTGTTTAATATTTGACTCATTAAGAAAAGTTGTGTAAATATATAAATTTGCCAAGATATCTCCTTCTCTTCCTTGTGCATTTTCTTCACGTGTGCAATAAAAAATCGAAGACACATTCCTTATCCTTCAATTATTTTGGATTGGTTTTGGCGGGTGTACAAAGCAAACCGACAAATCGCACCAAATTGATAATCCGAACCAAACCGAGAAAAAAACTCGATTAGTGGTTTGATTTGACTTGGTTTGGTTTTAAAAAGAAAAACCCGAACACTATTGGTTTGGTTTGGTTTTAACTAAAAAAAATCAAGCCGAATCAAACCAACCCGACATTATATTTATAAAATTTCAAACATATTTTATACATTAAAATATTTATTTATAATGTAATTTATAAATGTTTCTTTAACTTTTTCATAGTTTTTTATCTTTTAACATATTATTTTAAGCTTGAAATTAGAATTTTGAATGGTCCAACAAATTTTATAGCCCAATGATATTAGTAACTCAAATAAAACTCAACAAAATCAAATCAATACTAACGCTAACAAAAGTAATTTATATCTAACACTAGAATGACAATAATGTTGATATCTATTATTTAGTTTTATGTTAGTTTAGAAAGTGAAAATATATAACTTAATTTTATTTTTTTCTTTAATATCTAGTCATGTAATTAATACATATTACCGTACTTATTTTAGCATGAATTAGTACTTTTATATTATGTTTATTTTCTACATGTCTTATAAATTAGCCGTATTTATTGTAGCATGACTTAGTACTTTTAGATTATGATCATTTTATTTTATGCAATTTCACTAAAAAAATTTCGTTGAATATTTTAGTACAATTTCATTTCTCATCTTACGTTTTGTGTTATTTTCTTAATAAATATCTTAATTAGATAGTCGTATGTTACTAGGACTAAAGAAATATTTGAAGTACAAGTTATATGTTTTGTATGAAGACTTTATCGGAAAAAAACTCGAAAAACCCGACCAACCCGAAAAAACAGAGAAAACCCGAGGTTGAAAAACCCGAATTTTATTGGTTTGGTTTGGTTTATAAATTTAAAAACCCGATGCGTTTGGTTTGGTTTGGTCTTTAAAAAACCCGAACCAACTCGGTCCATGTACACTCCTAGTTTTGGCTGCACAAATTCGAAGGAACATCATTGTTGAGTTTTATTGAGTTTGTTAGCAGAAGAAAACAAAGTGAGTCTATTGATTTTGAAGGTTTGAGTTCAATCTAACAATTGGAAATTGTTAGAGTTTGGCATTACAAGACCGGATATCAAATGTGGAGTCATTTTGAAGCAAAAATGTGTTGCTAAAAACAAGTTATACTAATCGTGATTTTTTTGTTAAATCCTGACGATCAGCATAACTTCTTGTTGACGCAAGTCTTGTGACTGAAATCCTGGCAATTTGTCAGGATTTGTGGCCAAGATCCCTACGATCATCACAACTTGTTGTATAGGCAGTCTTGCCCAATATTAGATAAGAAATCCCGTTGACTCATTAGAATTTTGCATCTACTTATGGCGAAACAATTATTTTTCACCCTATCTTTTTTAACGCGATTAAATTTTAGATAATGGTACCGAAAGATCCTATTTGTGAAAATCACCCTATGATGGTCAGCCAATGCGACGTTGCTTTATCTTCTTTGATGTGGTTGCTTCTTGAATGGTCTCTTTAACTAGAAGTCTTTTTAGTATTTCACCCGTTCCCAACAAGTTGAGGGAATCTATTTCATGTTTTGATTATTTTGTTTTTTCAAATGTAGATCTGTTTGGACAAGAAAAAAGAAGCAAAAGAAAAAAAAAATATTTTCTTAGACAAATGGACCCAATAATTTGACATTTCCCTTTCAAGACTTGTGCATTAACTTTGAGAACGACAACATGCTTTTTCTCCTCTCAGCTCCTATAATTCCAAGTTTAGACTCAATAATTAGTCTGGATGATTTGTGTTTCAATAAACTAATTTGAGATAATCAATCACGCTTGTAAAAACTTTACTTTGTTTTTTCTTTGGGGAGCAACAAAAGAGGATTTTTTAATACTTAAAAGTAGTAGAAGAAGACTTAAATGGATAAGCAACTCGGAACATTAAGGTGGCAGGTCCCCCCAAAGTTTTTTTTTTTTTAGGTGGCAGGGCCCCTATTTTCTTTTTCATTTATTTTTAGTTCAGAAATTACTAATCACTTGATAGCAAACACATGAGGACTTCTTGTATTTTTAAAAACTTTGGGGTTAAATTTTAAACTTTTCAAAAAAAAAAAAAACTTTTTCTCTTTCTCTTTTTTCTCTCTTTCTTCTTCCCCAAAAATTATTCCTTTACTCCCAAATTCTTTCATTCCTTCATCTTCTATGTGTGTAATCGTTATTGGAAGCTAAACTTGAAGTATATATACATTTTAGTTGCTGAAAAACGTGAAGGAGCTGGAAGCCAGTGACAACCATTAATAAAACTTTGAAGCTTTAATTAAAAAATGAGGTTACTGCAAATGAGCTTCGTTTTGAGTGAGTGATACCTCAAAAAAATCGGAACATCGAGAAGAATTCATAACTGAAATTTGAAGATATTTCGTTGCAATTTGACATGATTTTGGATCGATTTTTTAGCAGCTCCCAAGGTTGAAGAAGATGATTGCTCAAATTTTGGATTACCGCAATCTACTTCTATTTCACATGATTGATATCTCAAAAGAATCGGAACGTGGAGGGGAGCTCATATATGAAATTTGAAGCGGTTTGGTTAAGATTTGATATAATTTCGGATCAAATTAAATTACAGCAATTGTTTGTCCAAAAGGAAGAAGAAGACACTATTTGAAACATTCTAGTAGAACATTTACTCAGGTCTATAGTTTCTACATTGGCCATTATAGAATTGAGTAAAGATCCTACTAGACTTTTTCCGACAGTGTCGTCTTCTTCCTTTTGAACGAACAACTGCTGCAATTTGATTTGAAACCATCTCAAATCTTATATATATATATATAATGCATATATACAACAGTTGTTACATGGAATGTAGCAGCTGTGAGTGATACCTCAAAAAAAATCAAAATATCGAGGAGAATTCATATATGAAATTTGAAGCAATTTCGTTGAGATTTGACATGATTTTGGATCAATTTTTAGCAACTCTCAAGGTTGAAGAAGTTGATTATTCAAATTTTGGATTTCATTTAAATACTATTAATGCAACAATTATAATAACCTATGCTTTGGGTGATAAATCTAGTGATTAAATACTATTAACACACCAATTATGATAACTTACGCTTTGGGTAGTAAGTCTACTTATTAAACAAAATTTCATTTAAATACAATTAACGCACCAGTTATGGTAACCTATGCTTTGGGTAGTAAGTCTAGTTATTAAACAAATTTTCATTTAAATACTATTAATGCACCAGTTATGATAACCTATGCTTTGGATAGTAAGTCTAGTGATTAAACAAAGTCTCATTTAAATACTATTAACGCACCAGTTATGATAAACTGTGCTTTGGGTAGTAAGTCTAGTGATTGGTTTTATCAGAAGAGCTTTCATAAGTGTGTCTTCTAATAGACTGCATTGAGATTCTATTAATTTACAAGGGGGTGTTATATGGAATGTAGCAGCTACAAAAGTGTCTTATTTGTGTAAATTTCAGATTTGAGCAAAGATTCTGCTAGAAGCGACTACAGTTATCAGAAGCGACTATGATTTTTGTAAGCAACAAACGGTTTAGATGAAATTATCTTAAAAATTGATGAATTAATTCTTGAAACTTATCATTGTTGGCATTTAAATGAATATTTAACAAAAATGATAACGTCATTATTGATATAAATACTAATATCATTGAAATAATACAAGTCATTCGCTACTAATCTAAACATTACAAGTTGGTCGCATAATTATTTCACCTATTGCAATAAAAACAAGAACATTTCACTTTGATCGCATATAATTATGTTATCAATTTCAATATAGATCATATGTAGTATAGCAACCATTTGCAACGTGGCTAAAAAAACTATGTAATGTTCACAACTTCACATATAGTTATGTCACCAATTCCAAATTGTTACATATAGCCATGATCCCCGTAACTTTTTCTTCAACACATTACTAACATTACTCATTAATTATCATTATTTTGGATTATTATAGTGTTGTTTCACTAATTTCATGGTGATAATATATTGTTTAGTTACACATATAAGTTTTACAATCTAAAATTAGTTCACTTCTTATTAAATTTTTTTTTTTTTTGGTTACAAAAGATGAAATTATACAAGTCATTCGCTATTAATCTAAACATTACAAGTTGGTCGCATAATTATTCCACCTAGTGCAATAAAGACAAGAACATTTCACATTGATCACATGTAATTATGTCATCAATTTTAATATAGATCACATGTAGTATAATAACCATTTGCAATATGGCTAAAATATATATATAATGTTCACATATAGTTATGTGAGGACCCACAGCTGGGCGCTAACCATACTGTGAACCCCTGGGTACAGCTGGGCGCTAACCATACTGACCCCATGAACATGCGTACATACATACATACATGACATGCATACTCAGGTATTGTATGGGCAGATGCCAACAGACAATTCGATATACGCTGCAGCGGCTGGTATCGAACCCGTGACCTCCCCCCTTTTGTTCTCCCAAAGGAGACGACTCTCACCAATTCAATTGGTGAGAGTCGTCTCCTTCGGGAGGACAAAAGGGGAGAGGTCACGGGTTCGATACCAGCCGCTGCAGCGTATATCGAATTGTCTGTGTCTCTTGCCCATACAATACCTGAGTATGTCATGTCATGCAGATCATGTTCATGGGGTCAGATACCCAGGGGGTTCACAGTTGTATGAATGGGTAACAGTGAGAGTCGTCTCCTTTGGGAGAACAAAAGGGGGGAGGTCACGGGTTCGACACCAGCCGCTGCAGCGTATATCGAATTGTCTGTGTCTCTTGCCCATACAATACCTGAGTATGTCATGTCATGCAGATCATGTTCATGGGGTCAAATACCCAGGGGGTTCACAGTTGTATGAATGGGTAACACCTTCTGTGGGTCTTCACAAGTTATGTCATCAATTCTAAGTTGTTACATATAGCTATGATCATCATAACTTTTTCCTCAACACATTATTAACATTACTCATTAATTATCATTATTTTAGATTAGTATAGTGTTGTTTCACTAATTTCATGGTGATAACATATTGTATGGTTACAAATATAAGTTTTATAATCTAAAATTAGTTCACTTATTAAAAAAAAACTTTTTTGGTTACAAAAGCAAGTTTTAGGTTGTATATTCTGATAACTAGTAACTGGCGTATTAGAAGAGTATGCAAGTGTGATAACATAGCTCTTTTGAGTACCCATTTTTCCTGTCCCAAAGTACCTCATTAACTAATTTTAACTACTGCCAATCTCTAATTCATGAGAAGGCCAAAATGTATTACTAGGATTTGATTGGTAATGGCCTCTTTATGGTAAAGACATGAGGCAGACTAAGCGGTACAAGACATTCGTGAAGTCATAATCAGCAATGAATGAATTTATGTTGTTGGTCTATTTATAAACGTTGTCTCGTCTAATGGAATAACTATAAATCTGAAATGTTTATCTTCAACCTCAAGCTCAAATCTGATATTGTACTCAAAACCACCTTAAATCTTCTCAAAACTCCCTTAAATTTGGGATTTAGACTCCTCAAAAGATCCCTAACAAAATCCAATAACACCCACTTGAAATAAATCACTCCTTCATAAAGTCCATTTTTCAAGTTTGAAGCTCAAGTTTCAACAATGGCTATCTTCAAGCTCAAATCTGAAATTTAATCCAAAACCACCTTAAATCTTCTCTAATCTCTCTAAAATTTGACATTTAAATTCATCAAAAGATCCCCAACAAAATCCAATAACACCCACTTGAATGAATCACTCTTTCGAAAACTCATTTTTTCAACCTTGAAGTTCAAGCTCCAACAATGACTGTTAATGGAGTAATTTCAGATGCCAGAGGAAAAAAACGTGGAAATGAATTGACAGAGAGGAATATAATTTTATATTATTTTTTATAAGATAAAAAATATATTTTAAGATTTTTATTTTGATTTATTTTATTATTTCTTACTTAGGATCAAAAGGGTATTTTTAAAACTTGGGGACTGGCTTGAAAGATTGGAATAGTTTTTATTTTATTATTTTTATTTTTTAAATTCTTGAACGAAAATGTATTTTTTAAACTTGGGGGCTTATTTTGATACACCAATAACTTATCTCTACTTAATTAGTACTAATCCTAAAAAGAGTCCAAATACCTAATAATTAAAACTTGAGGTCTAGATCCAAATAAAAACTTGCTTGGGGCCCTGTGACCACACTGCCCCAAGCAACTCATGATCCTTGGGGATTTAGAGTAAAGAGTACATTCACTTAATGAGTAGTCACGTCAAAAGTAATAGGGATTTGTGCGTCAAGTAGCTTTCGTTTGAAATTTCCACAACAAGACTTGAAAATATACAACACATTTCCATTCATAATTCACTATTTTATTGACATAATTTCCTACGCTCTTGATTTTTTTTTTGTTTGAGGCGGATGCAGCCCATAAACAACGAGGTCAACTGAACTCATTATCTTCGAACACGAATCATAGATACATGAAGAATCCTCATATTCTAGGCAATGTAAAAGTTGGTTTGGGAGATTCTTCTTTTCTTTTTTGAGTTCTGAAAATGTAACTCTATTTATACGTGAATTTTGTATGTGTGCACTCGTAGTCTCGTACACATATACTCACATTTATCATTTGATACCGAAATATCGGGTTCTGCTGAACTCGAACCAATTGTTGGATCCGCTTTTGATTCATAAGATGATGACACCAATGGATGGTTCTATCTTCTTTGAATACCATGCCCTTTAATAAGCTTGATGTGATTGCCTCTTCAATAGTCTCGTTAACTAAATATCTCTACTTAAATGGATAAGTAACTCATAATCCTTGGAAATTTAAAGTAAAGAATACGTTCACTTAATGAGTACAGAAATGAAAAATCACAGTGAAAGGGATTTATGTGTTAAGTAGCTTTCATCTGAAATTTCCATGACAAGACTTGGAAAATTGCAACACATTTCCATTCACTATTCAATATATTTCTTAACTGAATTTCCTCTGATCTTTAAATTTTTTAGAGGTGGTTGCAGCACATAAAGAATAGGGAACTCATTATTTTCAGACATGAAACATAGATATATGATGAATCCTCGCATTCCAGGTGTGAAATGATTTGAATGGAATAATGTGCGTTATTTATATGGCTAATTTCAACTACTGTGGGACTAAGGCATAATTATTATTGGATCCGCTACCTGTTTGTATGATGACGCAAATGGACAATGTTCTATCTTCTTTGAGTGTCATGCCCTTTAATAAGCTTGACGAAGTTGGCTTTTTTTTTTTTTTTTTTTTTTTTTTTGGGTTTGCCATCTCGTTTCTGGTATCCACTTTAGGGGTAAAACACTCCTTATCAAATATCGATGACTCTTATCTTAGGAACGTGATTGCTTCTTGAATGGTTGTTACACCCCGTACCTTCAGAGCATCAGCAGGACACGTACATCACCGTAGTAATGGAGTGTCGAAGACGTCCCATGACGCTTTGGAAGGTACAAGCCATGGGAAGTATGTAACAACGAAGTAAAAAGACGAATTACGATCTCGTACGTCGTAATCGGGAAAGACTATTTTGAAACACAAGAACATGGCCATTATTAAGTATAATAAGTGATAAACATCATGTGCGGAGAGTTTCGGAAGATTTCGAGATCAAGCAAATTGAAGAAAATAAGTTTGACGAAAATTAAGAAATGTTGGGCAGATTTTTAGTCAACTTTGGAGGGGTATATTTTCATGTATATTTGGAGTTTTAAGGTGTTTCAAAATCCTAAAATGAAGTTCGGCGAGTCTAGTTTCTAATGCAACAAACCTCTCATCGATAGGACTGCTACAGTGACGCCGACTTTGCTCACTATAAAAGGGCTAAAATCCCATTTTTTCTTCATCCAAAAGCTCTGAAAATTTCCAGAAAATTCAGCCATCAAAGGGCTCTTAAATCCCACTTAAAATTGAGGAATTTGAGCGAATTTCAAGCTACGGAATACCAATCGAAGTTCGGACGATTTGTAGTCGCGATTATCATTCCGTTTTGTGTTGGAGTAGCTTGGGAACAAGTGGATGTTGAAGATCTTGTTACTTTGGTATATACAAGGTATGAATCATTGAATTTCTTTCTTTATCAATATGGATTGAGGAGTAATTGCAAGAATAAAGGTTATATTTTGTTGTGTTGATGTTGTTGAATTATGGATTAAGGTTTGAAGAGAATTTTTGGATAATATATATATATATATATATTTATCTTGTAGGATGTTGAGGATGTTTTTATTAATGTTGTTGATGTTAATTTCGGCTTCTTTAAGGAAATAAAGTTATTAAATAGTCGTATCACAAGTTGATTAGTTGAGAAATTTAGAAAACATCGTGTGGGATGTTTTAGGAGATATATTGGCATGGATAATGGTATTGATGATGTTGGTATTGTTTTTGTTATTGGTTGTTAATATTATGATTTCGGGCTAGGTATATAAACAGGGGAGATGCTGCCCGAATTTCGACAGCATTTAGAAGGATTTTAATTAAAGTCTTGAGACAAGTGCCTGATGACGAGCCTAACAATATTATGAATGGTTCTATATGTAGATTACGAGGCTATCAATGATCTTAAGTGAATTGCAAAACTGGAAGTAAGTTGGAAGTCGAGAAATTATCTTCCAGGTATGTTAAGGCTCGTCCCTTTCTTTCAAGGCATGATTCCTATGATTATAATTCCATAAATGTGTTCATAGCCTCCTTATTTCCAAAAGTTAGATGTTCATGATTCCAAGGCATAACCCCTTCCTAATAATTCATGAATGTTTTCTAAAATGTTTGTATTTCCTAAACCAGAAGCTTATGACTCCGTAAGCTTTTATGACAACAACGATGGATATGTTTTACAATGACAACGACGATGTCAAGGGTGAGAATATTTTTATGGTGACTATGATGAGAATGATTTCATGTTTAAAGGTTCCACGTTTATGATTTCAATGATGATATAAGAATGTTGAACTATTTCTTGATGTCTCAATTTTATTCATGGATGATGACTATTCTTTTTAAGATTCCAAAAGAATATGAATTGATGCCTTATGAGATTTATGATCTTTTCTATGTTTTCTCGTAATGCTATTCTTCATTGATAGTCTCACCTTATAATAATTGTTCCTTCAAGGTGAGACAAAGCGACGATGATTATTCCATAATATAATCGGAGGTTACCGACCTTACGTCACTCCGATGTACTTATGGCTTTTACTTGGCTCTCATGCATGCTTTATATATATATATATATGTATGTATTTTCTCACACCGCGCCGCGCTATAGTCGGCCGGGCATGGCACGTAGATGTGCACACCACTGCAGTGGGCATGTTATGATATTGCCCCGGACGCGGACTTATGACGATAACACCGAGCCTTGATGGTCGGGCATGATATTATATATGACACCGCGCCTTAATGGCCGGGCATGATACTATATATATGACACCGAGCCTTAATGGCCGGGCATGGTACTATGTATATGTATAAAAATGTTTTTTTTTAAAAGGCTAAGCATGCATGACATCCGCCTTATGAGGCATTCAGATATACAGGTTATCTCTCTTATTCCTTGTTACTTTTCATATCTATGTTATATTGTTACTTATGCCTTACATACTCAGTACATTATTCGTACTGACGCCCCTTCTTGTGGGCGCTGTGTTTCATGCCACGCAGGTGTATACAGATGAGTAGAGGATATTGCTAGAAGATGTTCCAGCGGGATTGGCGAGCTCCATTTCTTTCCGGAGTGTTGCCGAGTCAGAGTATGTGTGTTATGGTATATTGATTTATGTTAGAGACTTTGCAGACAGAGTCATGTATACAGTGTGCCAGTCTTGTAAGCGGCTATGTAAGCCGATGTATCATTATGCATTGCTTTACAGATTCATATGATTACAAATTTTATTTGATTCGAGAAAGACGAAAAGAATGTTTTCGAAAAGCTTTATTATGCATTTCATTTCATGATTTAAGAATTCTGTGAGATTATGAGTATAACGAGAACCAGCGGGTTCGTTCGGCTCTAAGTAAGGGTCGGGTGTCCATCATGCCCTATAGGATTGGGGTGTGACAATGGTCTCATTAACTAGAGGTCTCTGCTTAAGTATTTTACAAGTGGGTTGATTTGATTGAGTGAGATTTTATTATATGTATATGAAATAAATTATGGTAAATGTGATATACATATAATATACTTTTGTGTTATTGTTAACAAAATACTATCGTTCTCATTAATGCAAATTTTCAATAAGAAATATGTTACGTTATAATGTTATGCTATGGTGTTCAGACACTAAAAACTGTTTTGTTTTTTTATTTAAAACTGTTTTGCCTTTGTGAGTACGATTTGGTTTTGGATACATGAAAATTATTTTTGTTTTGATTGTTTTATTTTATTTTAAAAAATAAATGTAGATGTACCCGGACAAAAAAAATAAAATTAAAAATCAAAAACAGAACAATTTATTTTCTTAGACAAAATAAAACCAACTGGCATTTCCCTAGCAAGACTAAAGACTTGTGCATTGACTTGAGCATGATGATATTTTCTAAACTTGGAATTTATTGTTATGAAGAAAGTTCAAAATCCATGTTCCTAAAATTAAAGAAGCATTTGAAGATAATTCTTTCCTTAATAATTTCTCCATGTTGATCGCTCTTTTTTTTCAATGGCAGTGGTACTGTTCAGGCTAACTTGTGATAAATTAATAAATAGTCACTGGGTCCACTTGCCTTAAACAAAAAGAAAAAAGAAAGAAAAATAAACTAAATTGTGCGAAACTTTATTACTCCATTGAATACCTGTTACCTTTCACCAGCAAATATATTTCGGATAACTTAGTGAAAAATTCACTTAACAATTTTGTCTTTGATGAGATTTATACCACTTATTAATCATTAAACCATACTTACTTCTCGGCACTCCTAGCCATACTTACTTCTCGGCACTCGTAGGTTTCAGTAGACTCAGTAAACTGTGAATAATTTGTGTTTCAATAAAATAAATTGAGATCATCATTTGCACTATCATCTATTAATAAAAAATTTACACTTTTTTTTTCTTTAGGGAGAATCACAAAAAAGAGAGGTATTTTTTATAGTTCAAAATAGCGGAAGAAGAACTTGAATGGAAAACTAACTACACTTCAAAACAATTACAGTAAAGAATACATTCAGTTAATGACTAGTAACATCACAATGAAAATTCAAAATTGAAAGGGAATTATGTATTGTAGCTTTCATCTGAAATTTCCACAACGAGACTCGTACAAGGGCTTTCAAAGCAACAATGTATGCATATACAACAAGATTTAGCCACTTGGATAGGTCCTTGTCTGAATTAAATGCTACCTTGCCCTGATCTTTTGCTACTTAATTTAATTGGAAGCCATTTTGATTCTACGCCGCATTTTACACGCAAGTCTTGTACTGGTTTACTAAAATATAAAAAGTGTGCCCTGCACCAAGTTCATCCATCAAAAACCAAAATAATCAACTCATTCGGTAAATCAAAAGTAAGACTTAGCTATCTGTGTAAAAATAAAAATCATAAAGTAACTAAACGAATTTGAACATGCAGATGCTTTGGAGGAGCATTTGGTGGAATTGTCATCGGGGATGCAATAATATCAGATGCCAGCCTATGATGCTGGATTTGATTTTTAGTTTCTTTTTAGTTTTATAAGTAAGCTTTTTCTTCTTCCTTTTATTAACTTGGGAAAATGTATTATTATGAATTTTGATGATATATCAAGTTTATGTAAGATTTTAATATATTCAATGAATGTTGTGTGTATTGAATTCCCTAGCTACTTACTGTATAAATATAACTTACAAATAAACAGTGTATTATAGACCAATAATACTCACTTCAAAGAATCTAAGAGGGACTTAATTATGAATAAATCATTGAACAAGCTGAAGAATGCAGATGATTAATACTCGCGTTATGCATTATTGATTGGAAAAAATAGAAAATCCTCATATAGAACTGCAAAAATATTTTCATCAATATCTGATTCTAAAGGATGCTATGTGCGGTCTGATTTAGGCACCACCAGAGGTGTATTTCTTTCCATAAACTATCATTTGAAGCTTATTATATTGAAGTTGAAGAGTCTCTTGATTGGAAACAAGATATACATTGACCAATAATACTCACCTGAAAGAATATAGTTGGAAAGAAAATGGTTTTGACGAAAGAAATCAGATCAAGAAAAGTATAAAGAGAGGCAGCTTTTGAAAGAGGGATAATCTTTCGGAAGTTGAGGAGCAAGTTAGGAAGGAAGGATTCCTGTTCTGCTCTTTACTTTTTTTCCCTTTGGGACCAAAGAAATGTGTTTAGTTATTCTCAGTTTACTATGGATTCAAAGTAAACTGAGAATCGGCTTGAAGGAATAATTCTCAGTTTACGGGATATTTACTTCGAAATATTCGAAGTAAATATCTCGAATATTACTTTGAGCTACTAATACCAAATATTAGTTTATACTCTTTTTGGTTCAAGATAAGTCTCCACTTAGCTTGTTCATTTTAATTCAAAATAAGTGTCCACTTATGTAATCAAGAAGGAATTAATTATTTTCTTACAAATTTACCCCTATTTGGATAAGTGAGTTTTTATGTAATTAATAAACTATACTAACTAGTAGGTGTTATGAAATTATGAATGTCCATTTCTCAAATATAATGCTCCTTTCACCATGTTAATGGCTCTCCCATTTTCTTCCACCATTTCATATATTAAATACATATGTATCACTATAAATAGAGGCATAAATTTTCATATGAGATACACTTGTAAAAACATTTTGGAAGAATAGTAAAAATCTCTCCTCTTTTGTCATTCTATTTCTATGGTTTTCATCCATTAATATTGTGACTCTTTTAGCTTCATTTTATAACACGTTATCAGCACGAGACTCTGCCGTTCCGAGAAAATACTTTAAAGCCTCGAAGGTATTGATTTTCTATTTTTCTTTACTAATGGCAAATCTTACCAAACGTGAATTTGTAGCTTTAGATATATCCGGCAATACCTATATGTCTTGGATTCTTGACGCCGAAATTCACCTTAATGCGATGGGTCTGGCAGACACCATCAAAGATAAAAATGAGGCATCAAACCAAGACCGTGCCAAGACAATGATATTCCTTCGCCATCACCTTGATGAGGACTTGAAAATGGAATATCTCACTGTTAAAGATCCTCTTACTCTGTGGAATAATTTAAAAGATAGATATGACCACCTGAAGATGGTCATACTTCCACAAGCACGTTTTGATTGGCTCCATTTAAGGCTACAAGATTTTAAATCTATTAAAGCATATAATTCTGCCATGTTTAAAATTATTTCTCAGTTGAAATTATGTGGTGAAAATATCACTGATCATGATATGCTGGAGAAAACATTCTCCACTTTTCCTGCCTCGAGTATGCTCCTGCAGCAGCAATACCGAGAAATGAAGTTCAAGAAATATTCTGATCTAATCGCACATCTTCTAGTGGCTGAACAACATAATGAATTATTAATGAAAAATCATGAAAGCCGACCCATTGCTACTGCCCCATTCCCTGAAGTGAATGAGGCAAATTTTCGCCATTCTAGGCGTGGAAGAGATTGTGGCCCCAGTCGTGGTCATGGTCGTGGTCGAGGAAGAAATTTTAATCATGATTCTCGTTTTGCACCAAATAATATCTTTCACCACCAGCAGTGTAAAAAGAAAGATGAAAAGCATAAAGCTGTGCAAAAGAAAAACTCAAAAAATAAATGCTACCGATGTGGAGGAAAGGGGCACTGGTCACGTACCTGTCGTACGCCAAAGCACCTAGTTGATCTGTATCAAGCCTCTCTCAAAAAGGCAGAAAAAGATGCTGAAGCAAATTTTATTTCTGAAGATAATATTGAGCCCATGCATCTAGATGTGGCAGATTTCTTTGAACTCCCTGAAGGGAAAATAGATCATTTGATCGGTGATGGATCTGTGAAAACTTAGATATTTTATAAGTGTCATTTGTATGTGGTTATGTTTTCATATTTATATAATAAAATGTGTTTAATACTTTGTCTAATCATAATATCTACTTCGATGTTCACTTTATTTATTATTTCATTTTTTGAAGAATCTATGGAAATTCCTCAAATTTTATTTGGATCAATGACCAATCATGAAGATATTTGTGTGATTGATAGTGGAACAACGCATGCCATATTCAAAGATGAGAAATACTTTTCTAACTTGCGTAGAAAAAGGGGAAATATTAATACAATTTCTGGCAATTCGAAATTAATTGAAGGCTCCGGAAGAGCTACTATATTTCTGCCTAAGGGGACGAAACTTGTTATAGAAGATGCATTATTCTCTTCTAAATTCCCAAGAAACTTGTTAAGTTTCAAAGATATCCGCCGTAATGGGTATCACGCTGAGACATTAAACGAAATAAATGATGAATATATTGCTATTACAAAGAATGTCTCCGGCCAGAAATATGTTTTGGAGAAATTGCCAACTTTATCTTCTGGACTGTATTATGCAAAAATTAGTACAATTGAAGCACACTCGATCGTAAACCAGAAGTTTAAGGATTCAAGTATTTTTTTGCTTTGGCATGACCGAATAGGTCACCCTGGATCAATAATGATGAGACGAATTATTGAAAATTCAAATGGGCATCCACTTAAGAACCTGAAGATTCTTGAAAGTGGTGAATTTTCATGTGCTGCTTGTTATCAGGGTAAATTGATAGCTAAGCCATCACAAATGAAAGTTGACATTGAATCTCTTGCTTTTCTAGAACGTATACATGGGGATATATGTGGACCTATTCATCCACCTTGTGGGTCATTTAGATATTTTATGGTCCTAATAGACGCATCTTCAAGATGGTCTCATGTGTGCCTCCTATCTTCTCGCAACCTGGCGTTTGCGAAATTATTAGCACAGATAATACGCTTAAGGGCACAGTGTCCAGACCATCCCATTAAGTCTATACGCCTCGATAATGCCGGAGAATTTACGTCTCAATCTTTTGATGATTATTGTTTATCAGTTGGGATAAAAGTTGAACATCCTGTAGCACATGTTCATACCCAAAATGGCCTTGCTGAGTCATTTATTAAAAGACTACAATTGATAGCAAGACCACTGCTTATGAAAACACGGTTGCCCACTACCGTCTGGGGACATGCTATCTTACATGCAGCATCTCTTATTCGTCTCAGACCGACTCATTATAATAAATACTCCCCATCACAATTAATATTTGGTCATGAACCAAATATTGCTCATCTCCGAATCTTTGGTTGTGCTGTATATGTGCCTGTAGCACCACCACATCGTACTAAGATGGGCCCCCAAATAAGGTTAGGTATATATGTTGGGTTTGAATCACCCTCTATTATTCGCTATCTTGAGCCATTGACGGGAGATTTATTTACTGCCCGATTTGCAGATTGTCGATTTGATGAAACAAATTTCCCACAATTAGGGGGAGAGAAAAAAGAAATTAAAAGAGAAATTGCGTGGAAAGTTCCATCACTATCTCATTTTGATCCACGTGCCCCCATATATGAACAGGAGATCCAGAAGATCATTCATTTGCAAAAAATAGCAAATCAAATGCCAGACGCATTTACTGATTTGAAAAGGATAACTAAGTCACATATCCCTGCAGAGAATGTGCCTATCCGAATTGATATCCCAAAGGGACAATCTACTAGTGTCATAGCCTCTGAATCTCATACGCGCCTGAAGCGTGGTAGGCCATTGGGCTCTAAGGATAAAAATCCTAGAAAAAGAAACACGAAAAATAATCAAAATGACACTACGAAAGAATATCATGAAGATATTCAAGATCTGACTAATCCCGATACTCCTGAAGATATTAGGGAACCCGAGACTCAAGTAAATAAAGAACTATCATTGAGTTCTTCTAGTGATGGGATAAATTTGAATCGATCGAAGATTATGGTGGATAATGTTTTTGCATATAATGTTGCACTAAATATTATGAAAGACATTGATGATCAGGAACCCCAATCTATCGAAGAATGTCGACGAAGATATGATTGGCCAAAATGGCAAGAAGCAGTTCAATCAGAATTGAATTCACTTGCCAAACGTGAGGTTTTTGGACCTGTAGTCCAAACGCCTAATGGTGTAAAACCAATTGGCCATAAATGGGGTTTTGTGCGAAAAAGGAATGAGAGAAATGAAATTGTGAGATACAAGGCACGCCTTGTTGCACAAGGATTCTCTCAACGACCCGATATCGAATATGAAGAAACATATTCACCCGTTATGGATGGCATAACATTTCGATATCTCCTCAGTTTAGCTGTACATGAAAACCTTGAAATACATCTGATGGATGTGGTTACAACTTACCTTTATGGATCACTTGATAATGAAATCTATATGAAAATTCCTGAAGGATTTAAAATGCCTGAAGCAATTAACTCAAAGTCTCGGGAGATGTATTCAATCAGATTACAAAGATCATTGTATGGTCTAAAACAATCAGGGCGCATGTGGTACAATCGCCTCAGTGAGTACTTGGTAAAAGAAGGTTATATAAATGATGTCATTTGTCCATGTGTTTTTATTAACAAAGCAAAATCAGAGTTCGTTATAATCGCTGTTTATGTTGATGACATAAACCTAATTGGAACTCCAGAAGAGCTCCAAAAGGCGATTGAATATTTAAAGAAAGAATTTGAGATGAAAGATCTGGGAAAAGCAAAACTTTGTCTTGGTTTGCAGATTGAACATTTGACAGATGGGGTCCTTATCCATCAATCTGCTTATACCGAAAAGGTTTTAAAACGATTTTACATGGACAATGCGCATCCTTTAAGTACTCCAATGGTTGTTCGATCACTTGAAGTGAGCAAAGATCCGTTCCGACCTCAAGAAGAAAATGAAGAGCTTCTTGGTCCTGAAGTACCATATCTTAGTGCAATTGGTGCACTTATGTATCTTGCTAACGCTACAAGACCTGACATAGCGTTCTCTGTTAATTTGCTAGCAAGATATAGCTCTTCTCCTGCACGAAGACATTGGAACGGAGTTAAGCATATATTGCGATATCTGAAGGGAACTAGCGATATGGGTCTGTTTTATACTAACAAAGGTAGTACAGATCTTGTTGGTTATGCAGATGCAGGTTATTTATCTGATCCACATAAAGCTCGATCTCAAACAGGCTATTTGTTTATATGCGGGGGTACTGCTATATCATGGCGATCCACAAAGCAGTCCATTGTTGCTACTTCTTCAAATCATGCTGAGATAATAGCTATTCATGAAGCAAGTAGAGAATGTGTGTGGTTGAGATCAGTGATACATTTCATCAGAGAACGATGTGGCTTGAAGTATGATACAAAAATACCCACAGTATTATATGAAGATAATGCTGCATGCATAGCTCAATTAAAGGGAGGATTTATAAAAGGAGATAGAATGAAGCACATTTCACCAAAGTTATTTTTCACACATGATCTCCAGAAGAATGGTGATATTGATGTACAACAGATTCGTTCAAGTGACAATCCCGCAGATTTGTTTACCAAATCTTTGCCAACTTCAACTCTTGAGAAGATGATATTTAAGATTGGAATGCGAAGACTCCGACATCTGAATCTTGGTCTTCGTCAGGGGGAGTGAAAATACGCGTTGTACTCTTTTTCCCTTAATCAAGTTTTGTCCCATTGGGTTTTCTTGGTAAGGTTTTTAATGAGGCAACTCTCAAAGCGTATTACTAGATATGTGTACTCTATTTCCTTCATTGAGGCTTTTTCCCACAGAGTTTTTCCCAATAAGGGTTTTAACGATGCACATCATCTATGGACATCCAAGGGGGAGTGTTATGAAATTATGAATGTCCATTTCTCAAATATAATGCTCCTTCCACCATGTTAATGGCTCTCCCATTTTCTTCCACCATTTCATATATTAAATACATATGTATCACTATAAATAGAGGCATAAATTTTCATATGAGATACACTTGTAAAAACATTTTGGAAGAATAGTAAAAATCTCTCCTCTTTTGTCATTCTATTTCTATGGTTTTCATCCATTAATATTGTGACTCTTTTAGCTTCATTTTATAACAGTAGGTAGTTTTTAATTAAGGATAGTTCAATCAAATACCTATTGTTTTTCTAGGACTAGTATTTTCTTAAGGACCGTGATAAAGGCTAAGTGGACAATTATTTTGAACCGAAGGGAGTATCACTTAAGTCCTAATAGACATTTTTTTTTTTTGGAATAGTCTCTAACGCGATTAACTTAACAAGAAAATGTAAAGGTTATCAGCTTGGAATATCCCCAATTCTTGTTGTTTCTAATTTCTAATTCTTTGTATGTTTTTCTGTTCAATATCCAAGAGCTCGATGGATATATCAAGAAACACATAAAGAAAGCAATTAGAAAATGATATTCTTTAATTTTATGTTTCCCAAAGTTTCAATGTGCCCATACAAACTACATGGAAAATTTCCCAATATCAGTGACTACTCAAAATAAAGAAAAAGAATTTAATTTTGTGTAATACATAAATGCAATAAGAACTTGCTATTTATCAACAACTTACTTCTCAACTTATCAATTAATGACAACAACAAGTGTTCGATTGCAAACGCTGATGCGATCGAACCTCTGATTCATGTCCTCCACACGGGGAGTGCCAAGGCTAAGGAAAACTCAGCTACTACACTTTTTAACCAATCTTGTGGATTTACTGGGAAACAGAACTCCAAGGGGCAAGAAGGACGCCGCAACAGCTTTGTTTAACTTGTCAATACTTCATGAAAACAAGGTTCGCATTGTGCAGGCTGGTGCTGTAAAGTTTCTCGTAGAGTTGATGGACCCCGCTGATGGGATGATTGACAAGGCTGTTGTTGTTTTATCAAATCTCGTAACTATTCACGAAGGAAGAGCAGCGATTGGTCAGGAAGGAGGGATTCCTGTTCTGGTTGAGGTTGTCGAGCTGGGATCCACAAGAGGGAAGGAGAATGCAGCTGCTGCTGTGTTGCAATTATGCACTAACAGTAGCAGGTTCTGCAACATGGTTCTCCAGGAAGAAGCCGTACCTCCGTTAGTAGCATTGTCACAGTCTGGCACCCCAAGAGCCAGAGAAAGCTACGATTTTGCATAAACCTCGCGGTGTCAAATGGGTGGGTTGGGTTGAATTTGGGTGGGTCAAAATGTGCTGAGTTAACAAATGACCCGCCCAAAAGTTACTTGGACTGAAAGAGGCTAAAATGAGCTAAAAAGCTCATAACCAACCCGCCCCATTTTTACTAAGTTTTAATTAATTTCTTTGTTTGTTCTTTTATAAGTTTTTCGTTCTTAATAGAACCAATTTTTTTCCTTATTATGACTATATATAACATATCAAATAAAAAAACCGACTATTAGACAAGATTTCTCATGGGTCAAGTTGGCCTACGTATCAGCCCAATTATTGATGAGTTGAGCTAATAAATGGGCCGGCCGGTCAATGACCAGCTCAAACTTGGGCGGGTTATGTTTTCATGGGCTAATCTGTCCACCTCTGGCTCACACTTCGTTTCTATTCTAGTTCAAGTATTCTAAAATATACATTGGGTGCATGCAGGCTCAGGGACTTCTTAGCTACTTGAGAAACCAACGGCATGGTAATTCGGGGAGGGGCTGATTTATACACTAGACATTGAACATATGTTTTTCTCAAGGTGACTGATTAAATGATGCGTGTAAATTTGATTTTGAGAGTTATTGGTGTAGAGATTCTGCCTATTGAAATATTCTAATATTTGTGATCTGAGAAAGAAGAATGATTTATGGAGGCTCTTATGGGTCCATCCCCGGATAACTTTGTATGTGAATTATGGAAAAGCCTTTATACATGTAACAAGTGTCTTGATTGCATCAGCTATAAACTTTGTATGTGAATGTGGCGAGATTGGTGATGAGCTATTTTTTTTCTCGTAAGTAGTTGGTAGCGATATATTTTGATTGCTGAAACAAATAGCCAACTGAACCTTCCCCTAATCATTAATACCAACAGCAGAACAATATTGGAACTCAAACGATGAGTTGGTCATTTCTTCATCTATTTACCTTGGTTTTCATTTGAGATTGCGTTCCAGATGTCTGAGATGGTTGTGTTTTTAAGGGAGTATCTGATTGGTATTCTGTATAGCACAACAGGTGCACCACAGTGAACTTAATTATTGCCTGAAACACCATCTATCAGTTGTATTGGACAAAGCTATTTCAGAATCCCATGTAGTCTGCACTTTGTAACTTTTTTTGGCTGGGTAATGGTGTTGCCCATGCCATCAGCTTGTATGCACCTCTACCATTTTATGGTACCTACACCCCAAGGCTTAGGCAGATGAGAAGAAATTGCATAGTGTTGTTTTATCTTTGTTAGGATTTGAAGCGGCCACACTCTGTATTTGCAATTTGCAGATTATATTTTTAGATTTGTACTGTAGTTTTAGTAATAGTGAGACAATCATTATGAAAATATCAGGAAACTGGGGATTTTGAGTGTGATAAAGTCAAGGGACATAACTGGTCTATCTTACTGTCACGCCCCGAACCATGGCCTGGCAAAACACGACAATCTTGCTGAATCATCATGAGGCATACATGAGCGGAATATAACATGAAAACATGATGAGCATCAATAAAACATGATAAGTCATAATATTTAATAAGTTGCTTGTTTAAAAGAGAGTGCGGAAGTATCATGACTGAGCCAAAAGCTGGCTATTCTACTCTGAGTATCTGACATGACATAATTGACTGACTAGTCTATGAAACCTCTAATCATGAGTCTGAACTGCTAAAACATACTTGTTGGGACAAGGACCTTGGTATACCTTTAATGCATAGATGATATAAAGTAAATAACTGACTAAACCCCGAAGGAGATAGGGCTCACCAATGAGCTGGTAAGTGTTAATCCTACTGAGAAGATGCGTCGTCCTGTAAATCTGCACCTGCATCGTGAAATGTAGGTTCCCGGGCAAATAAAAGTGGACGTCAGCACCTTGAATGTACTGGTATGTAAAGCAACTGAATGAAATAACATGGCACATGAATTAACATAATGAGAGCTGAAATTGAAACCTGGTTGTGAGCATGAATGGATATATATATATATAAATAACATGAGTAAAATATCTATGGGAGAGCACTAGTATGACCGAGAAATAGCCACCACGTTAGTACATGCTGTCTGATCTCTTCCCGATCAGCTAAGCCATCTTGTACCTTGTCGGGGTACAAGACATGAACATGACATGAATGGATCTAAATCCCTCAAAGGGTAAAATATGAAGGAATCGTCCTACTGGGCAGAGCGACCCTTATCCTATGTTGGCATACGTAGTTTCAGGTATGAAACCTTTTCGGTAATCTGTGAAACTCCCATATACATGAACATAAATATAGTTGGCTTAGTAACCCATGAGTTATATAAATTGCTTGTAAACATGATTCTTGCTTTGTATTATAACATGAACGTGATATACAATATAACTTGTATGAAAACATGGAGACATGTAGGATTTTCAAGAATTTAAGCATGATAATTCATATCTTGCATGTAAGGACCTATGGGATTCAAAGTATGAGATTTCATGGATTATGGACAGATTCTCAATAACCAAAAGGGACTATTAAGAATATAATAACGAATAATCATACAAACATAGTATGTCATGGTACATGTACTTAGGGTTATCATGAACATGGCTAAAACCCTCATTTTGGTGTAACTTGTATAATCACGGAAGAACGTGGCGTGGGGAAGAACAAAGATGTTCCCACACGTGGATAGAAACTCTACATAGCTGGTACGCTCCAACTTGTAGTAAAAATCTGAATTTTGAAGAGAATCCCAAAGCTTGGTCTTGAATTCCCTTTAATTGGGTTTTCTTGAAAACCATAGGTTAAGAACAATGGATTCTTGCTTAATGTTGATAGATATATGTTAGAATCCTTTTGGAATAGATTAGGGTTGCTTACCTTAGTGTTCTTGGTGATGGAGAATGAGAGCAAGTCGTTCTAGGGTTTAGAACTAGAAAAATAATGAAATAAAACTGAATCTGTGTATTTATACTATTCACTGAAGCGGACGAAGTAAGGACGCCAAGTACGTCCCGAACTTTGAAGTACAGGCCGTATTTACAGCCCGTACTTGGATACCAAATTCCAGTGGCTTCTGTAATTTCCCATCGAGGTACACCCTACCATGTACGTCCGTACCTTAAAGTGCGGGCCGTACTTGGGTCATAAAAATGCAATTTCACCGTGATGAAGAAATTTTTGAGTTCCAACACTTCCATCTTGGTTTCTAAGTCCCGAATCATGAACATAGCCTAGTTTAAGGTACGAGGTGTTACACTTACTCTTGAATTCTGCAGTTTCTTTTGATGTAAATGTTAAGAATTAAACGAGCGATGCAGCGGAACCAATTAGGATGCACCAACACAAGAGCAATAATGCAAGAAAACAATAAATGTAATGAATACAACATTTACGTGGAAACTTAAGACGGGAAAAATCACGGGGCGCGAAACGCATAGAAATCAACTAGAAGATGAGGAGTACAAAACGATCTCAATAGGGTGCCGAAGCACAACGAGATCAAAGGAAACGAAAGATTACAATCTCTCAATGAAAACTCTCTCTAACCTAAGTGTGGAGAATAGTCTTGTGTGTAGTCTTGATAGTTGTTCTCTTTCTCTTGATGTTCTGGCCGAAAATATCCTTTAAATACAAGTTGAAGACGTTCAAAATCCCAGTTGGAATGGGACAAGCCAGTCAAATCCCAGTTGGAATGGGACAATTATCAAATACCAATTGGAATGGGACAATTTCAATAAACCCTTTTGGGACATATTCTAACAATCTCCACCTTAGATCAAAATACATCAACATCAACACTCGTCACCCCATAAAGCCCCGTAGGGTAATTTAAGCATGAAGAACACCAACTAAGTCTAAGCAATGCTTAAACTTAGTAATAACAAGAAGCTTGGTTAACATATCTGCGGGATTCTCTGACGTGGGAACTTTCTTTACCACAATCTCCCCTGCAGCAATAGTATCTCTGATAAAGTGTTATTTAATGCTAATATGCTTGGTCTTCGAGCGATGAGAATCCGCCTTGATAAGATGAATAGCACTCTGGTTATCAGAAAATACAACAGTAGTACCCTGCTGAACACCAAGATCAATAAGAAGACCTCGCAACTATGTAGCTTCTTTAACACCTTCAGTTGCAGCGACATGCTCAGCTTCGGTAGTAGAAAGGGCTGCAATAGATTGCAATTGTGCTTTCCAAGAGATAGCACCATAGCACAGTGAAAAAATGTAACCAGAAATAGACCTCCTAAAATTGAGATCAGCACCATAATCAAAATCAATGAACCCAACAACATCATAAGACGATGCCTTGGCTCTATCAAATAACAAACCAATATCAACGGACCCTTTCACATAACGAAGAATCCACTTCATGGCATTCCAATGATCATTTCTAGGATTATGCGTGCATCGGCTCACCATGCTTACCGCAAAAGCTAAATTAGGTCTAGTGAAAATCATAGCATACATAAGGCTACCAATAACATTAGCATACGGGATGGTAGACATCCTCTCAATGTCCTCCTCGAACTTTGGACAAGAGTCTATAGACTGTTTGAAATGAGTAGCAAACAGAGTAGAAATACGTTTACAATCAAATTTATTAAACCTATCGAGCACTTTCTCAAAATACTTCCTCTGAGACAGGTAAAGCTTCCCAGCTTTTCGATCCCTGTGAATCTCCATACCTAGAATCTTCTTAGCTGCATCAAGGTCCTTCATCTCAAACTCAGAATTAAGTTGGGATTTTAACTTGTTGATCAAAGACTTGTCTTTAGAAGTAATCGACATATCATCAACATATAACAACAAGTAAACGAAGGAACCACCAGAACACTGTTGAAAATACACACAATTATCATACTTACTACATGTGTAGTCTTGCCTAGTCATAACCGACAAACTGATTGTTTCCTTGCCAGGAACAACAAAACCTTCAGGTTGCTTTACATAAAGTTCTTCTTCTAACTCTCCATGAAGAAACACTGTTTTAACAACAAGTTGATCCAACTCTAAGTCAAAAAGAGCAATAATAGCAAGTAACACTCTAATGGAGGTATGACGAACAACAGGAGAGAAAAATTCATTAAAGTCAATACCTTATTTTTGGTGGAAACCACGAACCACTAAGTGAGTTTTCCATCTTGCTTCTTCAACCCCGGGAATACCATCTTTTAGTTTGTAGATCCATTTTGCAGTCAATGCACGACGGCCTTTGGGCAGCTCACATAACTCCTATGTATTATTTTTGTGTAAGCTTTCCATCTCTTCTTGCATAGCCACTAACCATTTGAGGAATTAGGACAAGAAATTGCCTCAGAATAAGTAGAAGGATCAACTCCTTTGGGAATTTCTTACGCAACTGCAAGAGCATAAGCAATAAGCCCATCATCATCAGTGTCAGCATATCGAGCGGGCTTATTTATAACTCGTCTTGGTCTATCACGAGTAATAACATGATCATCCTCCACTTGTGGCTCGACAGGACATGTGGTACTGGTACGTGGCTCATCAACAAGAGCCTTCTCACTAGCCTGAGGAACAGTAGATGAAACAGGGCTAATTTTATAAGCTTTATGGCTTACTTCTACCTCCACTTTCTCACTGGCATCTTTCATATCATCATTACCCCTAGAGGAAGCAACAAACTCTTTCCCAGAAGATAACATAACAACCTCATTAAAAGTTATATCCCGATTCTGAATAATTTCTTGGAGCTAGGACACCACAAATGATATCCTTTACACTAAGAAGCATAACCAAGAAGCATGGCTAGCTTCCCATCATTAACATGAGCAAAAACAGTGCATCCAAAAACTCTAAGAATAGAGTAGTCAACGGGATTACCAGACTAAACTTCTTCGAGAATTTTAAAGTCAATAGATGAATATAGAGACAAATTGATGAGGTAACAAGCCATAGAAATGGTTGCGGCCCAGAAATCACGGCGGTGCCATAAACCAACATTTGAGAGCATACAACGGGCTCTCTAAAGTAATGTTCTGTTTATACATTCTGCAACTCCGTTCTGCTGGGGCTTATAAACGAGTCTTATGTCTAGCAATACCATAAATAACGCAGAACTCATTAAACTCATTATTATAGATCTCCAAACCATTATCAGTCCTGAGCTTCTTAATTTTTCATCCAGTCTAATTCTCAACAGGGGCTTTGAATTTCTTGAAATAGGGAAACACTTCACTTTTCTGTCTTATGAAATAAACCTAGACCTTACGAGAAAAATCATCAATAAAAGTCAACATGTAGTGTTTTCCTCCAAAGGAAGGAACTTGGAAGGGACCCCATAAATCTGAATGAATATAATCAAGAATGCCCTGTGTACGATGTTTTTCTATGGAGAAACTGACTCTCTTTTGTTTCTTAAAAATGCAGTGATCACAAAAGTTAAGTTTACCCGTACTAGTTTTACCAAGAAAACCTTTTTTGCTCAGAATGATCATACCTTTCTCACTCATATAGCCCAGATGCATCTGTCATAAACTAGTGAGATCATCATCGGATAATGAGGTAGAAACCGCTACACACCCCATCACAATTGAACCCTGTAGGTAATAGAGAGTACCACATCTTGTTCCTTTCATCAAGACTAGCGCAACTTTTGAAACCTTGAGAACTACGCCTTTAGCTAAATATTTATATATAAGAGATTCAAGAGTACCCAGAGAAATAAGGTTCCGTTTCAATTCAGGAACATGATGAACGTTGGTCAAGGTCCTGATAACACCATCATGGGTCCTAATTTTTACAGTACCAATCCCAACAACATTGCATGGGGCATCATTCCCCATTAGGACAACACCACAAGCTTTCTCATATGTTAAAAACCAGTCCTTATGAGGACACACGTGATATGTACATTCAGAAGAATTGTTCTTATCAATAGAGACAACATCAAAACATCACCTTCGAAATCACTTCGAAATCACTTTCACGTGATATTTAAAGTGCTTATACATAGAGGGCAGGGAGACCACTAACAATATTGCTTTATCCTCATCTTCGACCTTAACGTCTAAATTTTCTAGGTCAAGAATAACAGAGTTGAACTCATCAACATGATTTTGAATGGGGGTACCTTCAGCCATAGAGAATGTGTATAATCGTTCCTTCAGACGAATTTTATTTGCGAGACTTTTCGTCATGTAGAGTGACTCTAACTTCAACCAGAGTCCTGCAGCAGTAGTCTCATGAATAACCTCGCAAAGAACCATCTTAGATAGACGTAGTTGGATATTTGAAAGCATTTTTTCATCCAATTCCTCCTATTGATCATCTGTCATAGACTCGGGTTTCCTGGATTTCCCAAGAAGAGCATTCTTTAATCCACTCTGGGTGAGAACGACTTGCATCTGAACTTTCCAGATACTGAAGCTTATCTTGCATCAAACTTCTCGATATCAAACTTGGTTACAATAGACATCCTGGATCTTGAACGCTCTGATACCACTTGTTAAGAATTAAACAAGAGAAATTATTGCTTCCAAGGCCCTACAAAATCACTATGAGAAGGCGAAATAAGCAGCGAAGCCGTCAAAGGCCCTACAGAAGATAAAATTATTGCTTCCAAAAGAGTTAAAATTTTAGGTTAAGTTCTATCTCAGTTTTCATATTTTCTATTTATCAACAACTAATAGAACATATTTTCCACAACATACTTCTTCATATCTGAAATTAATCTAAGTGGGAAGATACCTTTGTCTATTTGCAATTTGACGTCAATGCAAATTCTAGATTTGGCCATAACAATTTACGTGGAGAAATTTCGCAATGTTTGGGCAATATCACTGCCCTCGAGGTATTAGATATGCGCCACAACAATCTTTCTGGGGCTCTTCCAACAACTTTCAACATTGAAAGTTCACTTAGAAGCTTCAACTTGCATGGTAATAAACTACATGGGGGAATCCCCTGATCTTTGACCAATTGCAAAAGGTTTCAAGTTCTTGATTTAGGAGATAATCACCTCAACGACATATTCCCCATGTGGTTGGGAACTCTGCCAAAGCTGCAAGTTCTAAGCTTGAGATCCAATAAATTGCATGGACCTATCAGAACTCTAACGATTAAAAACATATTTCCTCTGCTTCGAATGTTAGATCTGTCTTCCAATGCCTTCACACAAAACATCCCAGTGTGGCTCTTGAAAGCCATGAGGACAATTGATCATATAATGGAGGCACCAATTGATGAAGGAGATGAATATTACGAAGACTCGGTAGCTATCGTAACAAAGGGATTGGAGCTTCAAGTTGTGAGAATCTTGTTTTTGTACACCACTATCGATCTTTCAAATAACAAATTTGAAGGACATATTCCTAGTGTTCTGGGAGATCTCATTGCTCTTCGGGTGCTGAATTTGTCCCATAATGGATTGCAAGGTCATATACCATCATTGCTTGGAAATTTATCTGTAGTTGAATCCTTGGACCTTTCTTGTAACCATCTTTCGGGAGAGATACCACAACAACTTGCTTCTCTCACATATCTCGAATTCTTAAATCTCTCCCACAATCATCTCGAAGGGTGTATTCCTCAATGGAATCAATTGTATATCTTTGAGAACAATTCATATGAAGGTAATGATGGATTACGTGGATTCCCAGTTTCGAAAGGTTGTGGCAATGATCATGTATCAGAGAAAAATTATAATGTATCTGCACTAGACGATCAAGAAAGCAATTCTGAATTTCTAAATGATTTTTGGAAAGCTACTCTTATGGGCTATGGAAGTGGACTATGTATTGGGTTATCCATAATATATTTCATGGTTTCAACTGGAAATACGAAATGACTTGCAAGAATCATTGTGGAACTGGAACACAAAATTATTATCGAAGGAGAAAGAAGCAGCGACCTCAAAGGAACCATAGTCGAAGAAATAATCCCTTGTAGACAAGTTAACAATCGAGCAAGATTTGATTTTAGAACTTCAGGTATTCAAATCAATCTCTATGCCAAGTTTTTAGTTAATTGTTAGCATATATGTTTATACGTTTGTTATAACAATTAAGCAAGATCTACACTGAGAATAATTGTATTTCCTATAATTTCAATAAATAGAAGATTTTGAAAAAGATTAGCCTTCAATTGATGTTTTAACGTAGCAAAAATTTAACTATATATAACATGCGAAGGTGGAGGAATCAATTGAATAAAATGTCAAATCTTTACCACAATTAGTTGGAAGCTGTCATTACAGGGTCTAAGGACAATTGATGATCTAATATTTAGTAATTGGATGCTATCACATCGTACAGTTTTATTTTAGCATGGTCCAGCTATAACAACTCTCAATATTTCGAAAAATAATTTACTAGTATTTGACTCCCATCTTATTTTTCAAATTTTCAAATGTCAAAGATAAGGAGGATTTCGGTTAATGGATATTTGGTCTGAGAGACAACGACAGGTTCTGAAAAAAATAAAAACGATTGGATCCTGAAGAGCTAAATAACCTTGAGGCGGTTACTGGAGTTTAAGCAAAAATGGAAATGATGTGTTTTCCTTCCCCTTTGTTCACAAGTGTTCCGAATATAATTTTATGTATGCCTCTAATAAGTTGTCCTGATTGGTTGTTCTACTTATTGTCTGTCTAGCATGAATATATCAAAATAATTGATTATGGAAATGAATAGATAAGTCGATGCAAGTTAACGGCATTGCACATGTACACACAGATACCAAAGTTGTTTGGTGTTTTGATTCCAGCAAATGTCAAAATGCCTGCACTTGTACTCGAAAGCGCTGTCGACAAGATGAAGACGGACAGTCTCAGTGAATGTTTCCGTAAAAAACACAGAAGCAATTTAGCAAAATATATAAAGAGATTACAAGTGTGCAAAATTGGTTTGAGACTCGTTGAAATTTAATTTTATCAAAAGATTAGAGTATGAGAAAAATGTAAACTCTGGCAGGTATACAAAGGTTACTTAGAAATAAAACACCCTTCTAACAGGGGAAGTTAAATGTGAGGGGTTTCCACCAGGTTCGAACCTGCTCTGAAGTTGAAAGTTTATTCGAAAAGAAGAAAAATAAAAGAAAAATGGTAAAACGTCTTTTTGAAAAGATTGAACTGCAAAAAGATTTTCATCTACCTCTAAATTCTAAAAGATGCTATAAATGGTGTGAATTAGGTACCAGCGAAGCCATAGTTCCTTCAGATAACGACCATCTGAACCTTATTATATTGAACTTGAAGAGTCTCTTGAAGTAATCTGATGGCATGGTAGACATTGAACGTGTAAATTTGCTATTTAGAGTTATTTATGTAGACATTCTGTTTACTGAAATATTGCTAAGATTGTGATATGAGAGAGAAAAATGATTTATGGAGGCTCATATATATACGAGTCCATCCCAATAACTTTGCATGTGAATGTGGAAAAGCCTTTGCATATACCTGTAAGAAGTTACTGATTGCACAGTTATAACGTCACGGAAAATATCTTTCCAAAAGTATTTTCAGCAACGGCACAAAGGATGTTGGTACCAGCACCTTTGAAAAGAGATGTGGCACCACGTAGCTTTATGATACTGCTTTCACTCTTGAATTTTGCAGTTTCTTTAATGTTGCTCTCTTGAAAATGACACTACTACTATTTGAGGGTTTAAAGGTTATTACTACAACTTTCAATTTTTTTTTTTATTAGACTCATCTTACTCTCTTTCAAATAAGGAGTCTCTTGAAGTAATCCTTTAATGCAAAGTTGTTAGGTTCCTCTCTGCTCTCTCTCTCTCAGTTGAATGCAAAGGTTTCCTCGTAATAATATATAAAATTCACTATGACACATACGGGTTAGCACGTCAAAGTTGTGTAGTTAGAACAAAGACAATCCAAAAATGTGACTCCTATACAATAGGAAACATATTAGCAAAAGTATGAAGAGATTCAACTGTGAAAAATCGGTTTGAGACAAATTGAAATTTAATTGTATCAAAATATTCGAGTATGAGAATATGTAACTCTGTAATATCTAATTCTAAAGGATGCTATATGGTCTGATTAGGGCACAACCACAGTCATATTTCTTTTCAAAATGTTTATCTGTTTGAAATATTAAAATTTCTCAGTGATGAGTTCCTTCGTAGCTCATTCTGTAACTGACCTATTATGAATTTGAATAGGAAAAATACTAGCTATTTTTTTTTAACAGATAGCACAACATTTAAGAAAAAAAAATACTTCGCCTTGAAATCTTACAGTTGGCGGCTAAGTTACTCGGACTTTTTGAAAGAATTGCCGCACCCGTGTCGGATCCTCCAAAAATACACTACATTTGAAGGATCCGACAAGCATCCGACGACATTTTAGGAGAGTTCGAGTAACATAGGTTGGCGGCCCGTGACGTAAAAGAATTAACTAGAGTAGAGTTTTTATGATTGTCAAAACATCTTTGTGAATCTGTAATGTTTGCAGATATAAAGGTCCCAAAACCGGGGAAATAAGAGAGAGGGTTTCCAATTTCTAACCCGCTCAAGAAAAAAGAGGTAAAACGAAAGCGTCTTTCCAAAAAAAAAAAAACATTGAACTGCAAAAAGATTTTCATCAACATCTAATGTTAGAAAAATAGGTAAACATAGTCGAAGAAGAAATGGCTTTGAGGCGTGAAAAAATCGACTTTCCTTAAAGAGATATTGCTCGTATACAGATTGGGGAAAATACAAGCAATTCCCTTCAGAATACAACAAAGTCAAGATTATACCTGCAGTTTTTTCTATATTCTGCTTCAAGAGTGTCATTATATTTATAGAATTTGAGAGATGACTTTTCAGAATAGTCATGTCCTTTCATTAATAGATGTGTCTATTCAATTTAAAACCTCTTATATTACAAACTATCTAACATCTTATACCTAAAGGCTGATATATATATATGGTCTGAATTTAGGCACCACCAGAACCATGTTTCTGAGAAAACAATTAGCTGAAGCTTGTATATCTAACCAACACACCAACACCAACAATGACACGAAGGATGTTGGCGGCAAGCGATATATATATATATATATGGGAAGAAGGGGATCTTATGGGTTATTAGTTAGTTGGTCTGGTTTAAATGATGGAGCGGGTTTAAAAAATGATTTCGGGTTATTTTGGGGGATAATTTCAGTCAAGACAGGGGTATATTTGAAAACTTCAAGAATGAGAGGGATATTTTTTATCCAAAATAAGCTCGGAGGATATTCTTAACCTTTTTCAAAAGTAAAGGGGTATTTTTGACCCTTTTCCCAAATACATGCATACATACACATATATATACATACATACATACATACATACATATATATATATATATATATATATATATATATACTAGTTATGTGAGGTCCGTGCTAAGCCCGGGCCCAAACTCAAGATATAAAAGTAGATATTTTAACTAAAAAATATAATTTGTGTCAGTACAAGTGTACAACAACAATAACCATATACCCATTGTAGTCCCACAAGTGGGTAATTACGTTAGTAATAATTAAATTTCATATAAGTATATTTTCAACATATGAAAGCAAAACTTTCATTCCACTCCTTTAATATTTTAACTTTCATTTTGATGAAATTATTTACTTTATATTAAATGCGGAGCCAGAATTTGACATTTATAAGTTATGTATCCTAATTTTCTGAAGTTATTTAGTTCTAAATAAATAATCTATACATAGTTAATGAACTTTTAAGACAAATACATAATTTAACTTATGCAGCGGATGGAGCTGCTCCTCCCTTAATTAGGGATTAGGGGTTCGAACATGGATATGGAAAAAATCTTTGGAGGGAGCGCTTCTCCCGAATGGGCGCGATACCGTGCGAATTATCTGGATTAATTGGGCTCAAATGCGGATATTGAGCACCAAACAGAAAACCAAAGAACATGAAAAATGAGGTAGGATGTTCGATAGCTTTTAAAAAGTAGACCTTGAAAAAAAAAATTGACTTAAATAAATAAGATTGGGACCTAAAAGTAATTAATTAAAAAGTTTTAAAAAAAATTGGAAATTTTTGTGAGGACTACAAAAGTCCCTAAGTTTGCCCTTATATATATATATATATATATATATATATATATATAAAAGAAATCTACACATGAGAAATAACTCAACAGTTCATTCAAACCTTAAGATGCACCTACAGTTTACAAACTTTTACACGGCGCTACAGAGTGCTTATCAGTATTCAATACTTTTTTAATCAGACACTAACGGTAGAAGCTTTCCAGCACGTGACTTTTTTCTAGAAGAAGAAAAGACTCAAAAAAGACTTTGCGGAATTGTGCATCTTTTACCCCAACTATTAATGGATGACATATTTGAGCTATTTTTTAAAGTTCCGTGGCATATTTAGATCTTTTTCTTTTATAAATATCACCTAAAAGTATTTTTCAGCACTTAATACTTATTAATTATTTTTAATCAATCCTAAACGGACCCCATAGTTACACTATCTCTGAAGGTGGTTGCTTTTTCCATGCACGTTACTTTTCCACAAGTAGAACGATTTCCACAACTTTAAGCTTGCCCAATTAGTAATTGCCAAACACATTTGACCTGTTACTCTTTATTTTTGCAAGGAAAGTGAAACATTGACTCCTCAGTCGTTATATATATATATATATATATATATATATATATATATATATATATATATATATATATTACTATTATATATAAGAGCAAATGTGGGGACTTTTGTAGTCCTCACAATAATTTTCCAATTTTTTTAAATTTTTTTAATTAATTACTTTTAGGTCCTAATCTTATTTATTTAAGTCAATTTTTTTGTTTTTTGTTTTTAAGGTCTACTTTTCAAAAGCTATCGAACCTGAGGACTTTTGTAGTCTTCACAATAATTTCCAATTTTTTTTAAAATTTTTTAATTAATTACTTTTAGGTCATTATCTTATTTATTTAAGTCAATTATTTTTGTTTTTTGATTTTAAGGTCTACTTTTGAAAAGCTATCGAACCTGGAGACTTTTGTAGTCCTCACAATAATTTCCTACCTTATTTTTCATGTTCTTTAGTTTTCTGGTTGGTGCTCGATATCCGCATTTGAGCCCAATTAATCCAGATAATTTGCACTGTATCACGCCTATTCGGGGGGAGCGCTTCGTCCAAAGATTTTTTCCATATCCATGTTCGAACTCCTAATCCCTAATTAAGAGAGGAGCAGCTCCATCCGCTGCACAAGTTAAATTATGTATTTGTCTTAAAAGTTCATTAACTATGTATAGATTATTTATTTAGAACTAAATAACTTCAGAAAATTAGGATACATAAGTTATAAATGTCAAATTCTGGCTCCACATTTGATTTGAAGTAAATAATTTCATCAAAATGGAAGTTAAAATATTAAAGGAGTGGAATGAAAATTTTGCTTTCATATAACTACCCACTTGTGGGACTACAATGGGTATATGATTGTTGTGTTGTTGTACACTTGTACTAACACAAATTATATTTCTTTAGTTAAAATATCTACTTTTATATCTTGAATTTAAGCTCGGGCCTCACATAACTAGTATATATATATACTCGCAAGACTTGTGATGAATCACTACAATATATATAAAAATGTACTCAGCACAAGTTACTTAATTTTGATCAATATAAAACCAAAATAATCAACTCAAAATATGATGATGGTTTTAACAACCACCACGGTTTAAAGTGCTTTTAAGTTGCAGCAGAATTTTTTTTTCCAGAAGTTACAAAAATAATTTTTTTCTCATAAAAACTTTCGGAATCCTAGCTAAGCAAAAAAATATTGTTGTCCAAAAGTATTTTTTCAAAAAACACTTTTGACAAAAAGCACTTTTCAAAAGGAACATATTTTGCAAGCTTGACCAAACAAGCTATTAGTCTCTTCGTTTTCTTTTACTTGTTTAGTTACATTTTCACTCCCCTTTAAAAAAACTAATTAAATGCATATATTATTAAATTATCCTTGTTGATACTTTGGAAATATAAATTGGATTACTAGTACTCCAATTAGTTTGAAAGTCGTTAATTACTTAAGAGTAAAATTGTTTCTTTTAGTAATTTTTTTCTCGATTTTCTAGAGAGTGAAAAAGTAAAAGGATTTTTTTTTTTTTGGTATTTTTGATAACTAAATGAGAACGGAGGGAATACTACTCTTTCCAAGTGGTGCATATAGATTGTGACACAAATCCCACTCATGAAATGTGGATGACGTTTCATATCAAAGTGCATGGACAGGAAATCGTTCTTAATTCAACATTTAAGCGCTTAACATCTTATCTTGTTGGAAAAAAGATAACATTTTGTAATCATCCCGTGGGACAACCATCTAAGCAAAAAGATACTGTCATACATTTCAATAGAGATTTACAATATTTGAAAAAAAAAAATCAAGTGAAGGAGATGACATTTATTAAAAGCAACTTATTTTACAGCAAAACTACGACAATTAGTGATTGTGTTTTTTGTGATTCACGTAAAATGTGAAAAGAACAAGAAAAAGGAATAATTACTAGGTGATGCGGTAGCATGAATAAGATCCTTCCATTCTTAATTTATGGGAAAAGGTGTAAATATACCCCTAAACTTTGCGATTTAGAACAGATATGCCCCTCGTTATAAAAGTGGTGCATATATACCCCTGCCGTTACAAAAATGGTGCAAATATACCCCTGCAGTTACAAAATGGTGCAAATATACCCTTTTCACTAACGAATTTTTTTAAAAAAATCATTTAATTTATTTTTTAATTAAAAAAAAGTCTACCGCTCCATTTTTGCAGCCCATTTTCTTTATTGATGCTGCATCGCAGCCCCCCACATCAAATTGTTTACAGTGCCATTTCCAAACTTTGTTTGCAAATTAGCCTTTAAGTGCCTTAAATAATATCGATGGTAAGCATGTGGAGGCTGTCACCCTTCCAGAATACGCATATTGTGCAATATGCCTTTATGACAATCCGATAGGACACATATGCCCTGACGATCCTTAATAACATGAGTTTGTAGATGAGTCAAGAACATCCCCCATGTCTCATTGCTCTCGTTGGCTGTAATTGCGAAAGCAAGAGGGAATATTGACCCATTGGCATCCATACCTACTGCAATTAGGAGCTTAATGTCATATAGTCCATTTTCTAAAGCCACATGGTAATTTTTTTTTCTGGTGAGTCGAGTCTGGTAAGTTTAAAAAAATGGGTAGACTTATTTTTTTAAAGTCACGGAGATATTTTTTGAAACTTACAAGACCCGACACACCAGAAAAAAAAATTACCATGTGGCTTTAGAAAATTATGTCTACTAAAGAAAATATAGGTAGACTTTTTTTTTAATTAAAAAATAAATTAAATGATTTTTTAAAAAATTCCGTTAGTGAAAAGGGTATATTTGCACCATTTTGTAACTGCAGGGGTATATTTACATCATTTTTGTAACGGCAGGGGTGCACCATTTTTGTATCAAATTTAAGTTTAATAGGGTAAGCTTCCCTCTTTAAGTTGTCCCTACTCGTACTGCATCAATTTAATTTACTTGGATTAGTGGCTTTCGGACAGGGGCAGAACCACAATTTTTTATTTATTCTTTTTTTCAGTGCTAACGATCGTACTAAAAGTTTTAAGTACATTTTATATCAAAAGGTTAAACAATAAAGACTGGAAAATAAATAAATTCAATTATCTTTTTTTTTTTTTTTTGAACTTCTTTAATCTTTTTTGAAAGAAAGGAGTACTAGCTATATGATGCAGCAGTCTTTCTTGGCTTAATCTACTGAGACCAAAAACTCTTTAGCTTTTTCCAAATAGGGGCAAATGTTTCAACTATTGTAATGGTAAGGGTATAAATGGACTGATAGTATAACGGGGTAAATATGAACCTTTTCTCAAAGTAGAGGGGTAAATCAGACCCTTTTCCCTATTATATTTCAAAGTGAACTTTTTAAGATGCTTTATCTTTCTTTCTAAATCATCAAGAAACTTCGCAGGATCTTTAGGAAGTCCCCTATTTAAAATCGTCCTATATAAATATCCAGGATTTAATTAGGAACTAACACAGAGCTTAGCTAGCCTTGATATCTTCTTCAATACAAACTTTTTATATCCTTTTGACAAACATGATGGTTCCCCAGAAAATTTCTTTGTTTCAGTTTTTCACCCTTTTATATCTAGTCTTTACCGTTACTTTTGCTTCCACTGAGGAAGCAATTGCCCTCCTGAAATGGAAAGCAACTTTTAAAAACAAGAACAATTCCTTATTGGCTTCATGGAGACCAAGTTTTAATGCATGCAAGGACTGGTATGGAGTTACATGTTTCAATGGTAGGATAAACAAGTTGAATATTACAAATGCTAGTGTCATTGGTACGCTCTATGATTTTCCATTTTCATCTCTCCCTTTTCTTGAATATCTTGATCTTAGCATGAACAATTTCTCTGGCACCATCCCACTTGAAATTGGTAAACTCACTAATCTTGTCTATCTTGCCTTGCACACCAATCAGATTTCAGGCACAATACCACCACAAATTGGCTCACAAACTAAGCTTCAGATCCTCAACCTATTTGACAACCATTTAAGTGGTGCCATTCCAGGAGAAATAGGTAACCTAAGGTCTCTTACAAAGCTATCTTTGGGGAACTTGACCAGCTTGTGTTTTTTGTTTCTTCATAACAATCAACTTTCTGGCTCCATTCCTAAAGAAATAGGTTACCTAAAGTCTCTTACTGAGCTACATTTGTGGAATAACTCTCTTAATGGTTCTATTCCTGATTCCTTTGGTCATCTAAATAGCTTGTCTATTTTGGATCTTTATGGAAATCACCTTTCTGGCTCCATTCCTGAAGAAATAGGTTACCTAAAGTCTCTTACTGAGCTACATTTGTGGAATAACTCTCTTAATGGTTATATTCCTGCTTCCTTTGGCAATCTGAACAACTTGTCTATTTTGAATCTTTATGGAAATCACCTTTCTGGCTCCATTCCCGAAAAATAGGTTACCTAAGGTCTCTTACTATGCTATCTTTGGGTAATAACTCTCTTAATAGTTCTATTATTGCTTCATTGGGAAATTTGACTAGCTTGTCTATCTTGAGTCTTAATAAAAATCACCTTTTTGGCTCCATTCCTCAAGAAATAGGTTACCTAAGATCTCTTACTCTGCTAGATTTGAGTATTAACTCTCTGCATGGTTCCATTCCTCCTTCCTTAGGGAATTTGAACAACCTGTCTTTGTTGGATCTTTCTGATAATCACCTTTCAGGATCCATTCCTGCTTCATTTGGCAATTTGAGAAAAATGCAAGGTCTGTTCCTCCATATTAACAATCTCACTGAGGAAATTCCTTCATCTTTTTGCAATTTAACATCGCTACGGATTTTAGTTTTGGGTAAAAACAATCTTAAGGGAGCAATTCTGGAATGTTTTGGCAACATGAGTGCCCTTGAGGTTTTGGATATACACCACAACAATCTTTCTGGGACTCTTCCAACAACTTTTAGCATTGGAAGTAGACTCAAAAGCATCAACTTGCAAGAGAATGAACTAGAGGGGAAAATCTCTGTATCTTTGGCCAATTGCAAAGAGTTGCAAGTTCTTAATTTAGGAAACAATTACCTCATCGACACATTCCCGATGTGGTTGAAAACTCTTCCGAAGCTGCAAATTTTAAGCTTGAGATCGAATAAATTGCATGGGCCCATTAGAACTTCAAGGAATGGAAACATGTTTTCTAAGCTTCGAATCATTGATCTCTCTTACAATGCCTTCACAGGAAACTTACCAATGAGTTTGTTTCAACATTTGAAAGCGATGAGGAAAATTGATCAAACAATGAAGGCACCAACATATCTTACTATAAATATTAGAGTAGGACATTACCACGATCCTTTGACAGTTGCAACCAAGGGAATAGAGGTTGAACTTATCGGAATTTTGACTGTTTGCACTCCTATTGATCTTTCAAGCAACAGATTTGAAGGACAAATTCCAAGTATTATGGGAGATCTTATTGCGCTTCGGGTGCTGAATTTGTCTCATAATGTATTGCAAGGTCATATACCACCATCACTTGGAAGTTTATCTGTAGTCGAATCATTGGATCTTTCGTTTAACCAGCTTTCGGGAGAGATACCACAACAGCTTGCTGCTCTTACGTCTCTTGCATTCTTAAGTCTCTCTCACAATCATCTCCAAGGATGCATCCCTCAAGGACGTCAATTTGGTACATTTGAGAACAATTCATATGATGGTAATGATGGATTACGTGGATTCCCTGTTTCAAAAGGTTGTGGAAGTAATTTGATACCAGAGACAAATTATACCGATTATGCGGTGGATGATGAAGAAAGCACTTCTGAATTTCTCAATGAATTTTGGAAAGCTGCTCTTATGGGTTATGGAAGTGGACTATGTATTGGATTATCCATAATATATTTCATGATTTCGACTGGAAATCTAAAATGGCTTGTAAGAATCATTGAAGAGTTGGAAAACAAAATTAGTATGCGACAGAGAAATAAGCAGCAAAATCAAAGGCATTACAGAAGAGAAATAATCGCATCTAGAAGAGTTAAACATCCAGTCAAGTTCTAGTTTGATCTTCAATTTATCGCAACTATCTGTGTCTCAGTTTTCATATTAGTTATATCAGCAACTAATCAAATGCTCTACAAAGTATTTTTTTTTTCTTTCAATAGAAGCAATTACAATGGATTAGCTTTTTCAAAACATCTTTTAAGCTAGTAAAAGTTTAAATATAATATGCAACTGAGAAGGAATGAAGTAAAAAAAAAATTCAAATATATGCAAAATTAGTTGGAACTAGTGTTTGTGCAAACCAACACATAATTTAATTTTAGTGTAAAATAAACCTCAGACTTAACTTTCTTTATGTAAGATAAAAGTCCGACTATAATTTTATTATTTAGTGTAAAATAAAAAGACTTAACTTTCTATGTGTAAAGATAAAAATCAGACTGTAAATAAACAAATTCGAACATGGAGGTGTTTGAAGGAGCATTTGGTGGAATACTCATTGGAGATACAATATCAGATGTTGCAGCATATGATTGCTAGATTTGAGTTTTGGTTTCTTTTAGTATTTTATGTAAGCTTTTTTTTACTTCCTTTTATTAACTTTGGAAAATGTAATATCATGAATTTTGATGATATATCAAGTTTATTTAAGATTCAATGAATGTTGTGTGTATTTACTGGAGAAAATGTAAATAATTTAAATCTCTCCCACTATCATCTTGAAGGATGCATCCCTAGAGGACCTCAATTTACTACATTTGAGAACAATTCGTACGGAGGTAATGATGGATTACTTGGATACCCAATTTCGAAAGGTTGTGATATTTATGGTGGGGTGTCATAAACAAATTACACCGTATTTGAGCTAGATGATCAAAAGAGAGATTTTTGAATGATTTTTGGAGAGCTGCTCTTACAGGCTATGAAAGTCCCGAAATGGCTTACAAGAATCATGGGACACAAAGTTATTCTGCGAAGGAGAAAGAAGCGTAGAGGTCAAAAGCATTACAGAAGAAGAAATAATCGCTTCTAGACAAGTTACCCAATCAAGATTTGATTTCAGAACTTCAGGTATTCAAGCTAAGCTCTGAAATAATCTTTTTAGTTTATTTTAAGTATTCAGTATTTATACTTTTGCTATAACAATTAATCAACGATCTATACGGACCATATTTTAGATTTTGAAAAGGATTAGCCTTAGTTGATGCTGTAAAGTGTAATAAAAATTTAACAATAACATGCGATAAAGGAGGATTCACGTAAATAAAATTTTAAATCTATACCACAATTAGTTGGAATTTGTCATTACTGGGACTAGTACTATATATATGGATGATCTATAAATTTAGTTAATGAAATGTTTGACATGTGTTTCAAGAAGAAACCAAACGTATAATTCGATTTTATCACGGTGCAGCTATACAAATACAATCTCTGTATTTTGAAAAATAGTTATAAGTGTCTGACTCACTTTTGTTTTTTCTTTTTTCTTCAAGATTTCAGATGTCAAGGATAAGAAGATGTCAGCGCAATGGATACTGAATCCGAAATGCTACAATTATTCAGATGAATGAGCAATGAGATGTGGGTTATTCCATTGTTTTATTGAGTTTGAGGAAGTAAGCTGAATAATGTGTAGCAATCTCCTTTAAGCTTTTCCCAGTCTTGTCATTAACAGATTTTGAGATCTTCTCCACTAGCATTAATGAAAGTTATAAGAGCGATAATAGAAGATCTGATTATCAGATTGATAATTGATGTAAAATCACTGCTTTTTACGTCAAACCATATCAATGAAAAAATAAATAAATAAAAACTGATCGAGAAGTTTGAAATAATATAAGTATTATGTTTATTCAGGTCTCACAAAAGTTCAATAAATGTTTGTCAACTAAGTTTTTGTTTTTTAGCTATAATTCTCATTTCATATATAAGTTGTGTTTAGTGATTGACTCGACTGTATTTACTACAACTCCGATAAAATACAATGAAAACTAACAAATTCTGATACTGTAAGCTCAAATGTTATGAAAACAAAAGAGGAAGAACAAAACAAAATAGTAGTACCAATGGAGCATAAAGATGGGCTCGCCTCAAATTATAAAATTATAGTAACCGCTTGTGATACAAATCGTACAACAGCAATCGAGTGCATCCAAACTCAAAATTGGACCTTTTGCTGTAGGTTAAATAATCTTGTATTCATGAACACGCATCCATTTCGTAGATGACCACTTGTTACCCTTAAGCACGGGGTATCCGCCGTGCAAGCTTGAAGGATCAAGCTTCATGCTCCAGAAAAGCAAAGCATCACCCATGTTTGGTTTTACAGATAGTCTACCTTTGACACATTCAGATAGTTCATTCTCACTATAATTAATTCCCTTGGCACGAGGAAATACAGTTTCTCCCCCTTCTTCAACATCTGATAAGTAGATCAAAAGCGTAACAATGCGTTGACCACCATTTATAGTATTAAACTCATCCGCGAAGTAATCATAGTGTGGCTCATACTTATGCCTGACTTCATAGTGGAGAATTTGAAGACCTTCACCATTGTCTACTGGTATAAAGGTGAAATCTGCAATCCTTTTCTCTATAGTCCTGACTACTTTATCTTGTCCCCTGGAAAGAAATGTTCCTGAGCTTGTTCGAAACCTGCTGTCTGTACTCTTGCCAGTAGCAATGTCGACGATAGTTGACTTCTCCATATGAGGCTTGCCAAGATTAATCAGATATTCACATTCTTCCTTCGACAAGAAGTTATGGTAGATGACAGCTCTTGGTTCCCATGAAATCACTTCAGCCCACTAATCTCCTTTTCCACCATCATCATCGAGATCGCGTGATTTTTGAGATCCTCTGGAAGTGAAAGGAATCGAGAAAACTCCGAAAGCTAGAAGAATCAGCACGAGAAAAGACAACCAAATAAACATGGCAAAGACCAGAGTGGAATTTGACGATTTCCGAGATAGCCGCCTCCCTTTGACTGCCATTGTTACTGAATAAACTCTGTAATCTTCAGGTGGGAGTTTTTAGTTAAAGTGGAGTCTTGAGTCTCTCAACTAAGTTTTTGTTACAATATCATAAACCAAGCTCTTCATTTACACAGTCAACTAGTCATGAAAACTTTACCTTTCTGTTTATCGCCCTTTTATTTCTGGGTGCAACACCAATAATTAAAAGAGTGTTATTTGTTTTAGTTCAAGAAGTAACAAACAGACTTAAATGATGCACAACCACCCCATGACCCACTGCAATAGAGGAGGGAGTACCTTCTCTGAAAGAGTAACATCAAATTGAATGACTTAATTTGTATGTTTGTAGCTTTCATTTGAAATTTCCAGGGCAAGACCCGAGAAATAGTAACATTTCAATTCATCATTCATAGTCTTTGTCAAAGCTCAAACACGTTGTATTGTTCTTGAAACCAAGTACTCTATTAGGTGTGTTGTAGAGTAAAAGAAGAAGGCTTGAATAGATAATTAACTATACATGATGCTTGACAATAAGAGTAAAGAATACGTTCACTTAATGTATTATAGCTTTCATTTGAAATTTCCATAGCAAGACTCGTATAAGGACTTGAGAAACAACTATGCTTCCTTTCATCATTCATAGTCTTTCTTGACTGTAAGTAATTTTCTCTGCTTTTTATCTTTTTCATTTTGGGGCCAAAGAAATGTGTTTAATTATTCTCAGATTACTTTTTTTTTTAACTTTTTTTTAAAAATTACCTAGGGGGTAGGGGAAGAGAATTACAACGTGAAATTCGAACTTTCACCAACAAGGTGGGAGTTCAGTAGCCAACCAACTGAGCTGCTAGATCCCTACTTCTCAGTTTACTATGGATTCGAAGTTTGATTTAATCGTTTTATAAAAGTTAGGATTTAACTCAATCTTTATCTCCTCATGAATTTGGTTTTAGTTCAGAAAGTGGAGAGAGACTTAGGACCCGTTTAGCCATGAGAATTATTCACTTTTTTTTGGAATATTTTTTCACTTTTTTCACTTTGTGATGTTTGGCCATAAAAATTTCAAATGTAACTTTAAGTTGTATTTGGAATTTGGAAAACAATCAAAAACTTGTTTTCACTTTTTTTTTCTTCATTTTTTTCACTTTCAATATATTCAAACAATCAAATATTTTTTACAAAAACTATACCCAAATACAACTCCATCTTCAGCTTCAACTTCAACTTCAACTCCAACTCTAAAATACCACATAAAGTGAAAACTATTTGATTTTCACGACCAAACGCCTACTTAAATAAGCACAACCACCCTGTGACCCACTGTAATAGATTAGGGAGTATCTTTACTGAAAGAGTAACATCAAATTGAATGAGTTTGGTCATGTGTTGTAGCTTTTATTTAACTTGAGAAAAAGACGTTTTTACTTCCAGTGATTAAATATCACAATTGCACACAATATTTGCTTTGCTTACAGAAATACCCTTATTTAGATGGTTTTTTTTTTGTGAATCATTTCAAAACAACTCAAAATTGTGTACAAGTTTCTTTGTCATTAGAAGAATTAAGTGTTTATGCCAATATCTTCTCCACCCTTGGAGATAATTGTTACAACCTGAATTTTGGAATGAATCAAAGCGAACTTAGAAGGAATATGATACGTACTGAAGCAAGAGCAGAAAAAACAGATACTAGAAACTAAGAGCTAATTAAGCTACGGTTATTGCTATTGTTGAAAAAGAACCTTGTGTTTGGGAAATGAAAAAGTTTTTTTTTGATATACGATGAATTGTCCCAGTTCATGTGTTAGAAAATATTAATATATATGTATTGTTTTATTCATGAACTAGGAAAGATGAAAAACTGTTCATGAATTAGGAAGATAAAAAGATTTTTTTTTAATTAAATTAGGTGCATATATTAGTCTAGGTGCAGGCTAGAAAATTCTTATAAATAGTCATATGATATATAAGAAGAAAAAATATCGCTTTTTATGATGAAAAACTGTTCACTAGGAAGATAAAAAGATTTTTTTTGAATTAAATTAGGTGCATATATTAGTCTAGGTACAGGCTAGAAAATTCCTATAAATAGTCATGATATATAAGAAGAAAAAATATTGCTTTTTATGTAAGTTAAGTTGGTGAAGGAATATATTCCTCACTTATTTTCAAAAAGAGAATGATTGAATTTGCAAGTCAAGTTGAGTGGAACAAAAAAGAATCGTTGTCTCATTTATCTTCAATCGAGAATTTGAATTATTTGAGTGTCCTCTCCTCTCCGATTTTCTAACAGTTATATCATTTTCTTCAATGATGATAAAAATGGAATGCAAAGATATTATTTAAGCACAAATATTTTCACCGACATCTGATTCTAAGGGATGCTATCCGAAAACAATCATCTTGAAGCTTGTCATTAGTAGCACCAGCAACATCATGAATGATGTTAGTACCAACACCTTTGAAAAGAGATTTGGGACCCTCGTTCTTAAGAATCCGGGAGAATGCGTCAAGGACAATCTAGTATCTCAGAAATAATTTACTAGTCTGTTTGTAATTGGAATTGGTGTAATTACTAGGGTAGTAATTACACAGCCTAGTAATTACGCAGTATAGTGATTACGAAGACCTGTTTGTTTGTCATAACGTAATTACAATGTAATTACAAGTGTGTTGTTTGGTTGTACAAGTGTAATTACACAGTTTGATTAAATTTTAAAAAAAAATTATTTTCCAAAATTTACAAGTTAACATTTGACAAATATGTACCTTTATAAATGATATCAAATTAGGTATATGAGATAGATATTGTTTATTAAAAATATATTAATAATTATATATTTGTAAATAATATTATAAAAAAATTGATATATAATTCTCAAATTAATAATATTTTAATTTAATTATAAAACTAAAAGCATACATTTTGTAAGAATAACATGGATGACAGGTTTAAGAAAAAGATTATTATTTTTTTTGGTAGTTAAAAAAATTAGTATTTATAAATATAATGTCAAACATTATTTAAATATTTGACAAAAATATAATTTATCAATTCTAATTGGAAAAAAAAAAATAACATTCAATGTTAAATAACAAGTCAATACTACTAAAGCAAATAAATTGGAACTGAAAATATAACATATAGTTAAAATCTTTTTTTTAACATAATACTCTTATGTCAAATTCCTAATAATATAAAATAAGTTCCAACATAATTGAACTAAATATATTCATAAGAAAAGGAAAAAAAAAAGTCTATAACTTCATTTTAATAACGAAATTATATTTTAATGTCATCACTCGTTAGATGTGATGTTTGTTTATGACTCATTTTTTTCTAATATTACAAATTATAATTTTAAAAACTATAATAATAATGTTGTTACGCTAAATGAAGATGTTGGATTTCATGGTGTTTCTTCGGAAATTAAGAAGGGAATTGAGGTGAAGAAGATGATAGAAGAAAAAGATTTTGTTTCTGATGTTCCTAGTAGGTGTCGAAATAAGGAAAAGGACCATTTTATGTATCATTATGCTAGAGTCAATTGAAACCCAGCTGGACGAATCAGGACCGTAGACTATCATTATGACAGATTTAATTTGGACCCTACAATTATTTCTCGTAAAGAGCATTGGAAATTTCCAAGCACATGTTTAGTATATGAGAATATTTATTGTTAGCTAATTTATTACTTATCAACCAATAAAAAATAGATAAATTATATTATATTATTTTATTCTTATTTCTTTATTTTCTTAGTTTTTGCAATCGTCAATCTATATATTTATCCATCTATTTATATAAAAGAAAAACATAGATCCGCCACATGGCACTCTCACAATTCAGTATTCTTATTTATCTTGTCTCACATTTTTTTGGGCCACAAAAGGATCCCAATAATGAAATATCTATTCCATATAGGAACACAGTGGAGCCTGTTCAAAAAAATTGATTGTACCTAAGTTGTATTTTCCTGGCAAAATTTGCTAGAATTTAGAAGAAGCCATTCCACTCAATTATTTAAAATCGAAGAAATTAAACTGCAAAATATAATTTTGATGTTCCTCGCGGCCGCTCAAGGTAAATTTACTCTGTCTATTTTTAGATTTTTAAGTTTTCTTTCACATGTAGTTGGTGTTTAGTCTACCTTTAATTATATATTCTCGATTTCCTACTTGATTTTAAGTAATTCGATTTGCACAAGAAAATACTAAAACAGGTTCTCCCCAAATTCTCAGACGCTCATTCAAAACCATGATTCAGTGCACAAATTTGAAATTGCTACCCACTACCTTAACACCCGTTCTCTTGGCTTTGTGGCGAGAAATAAACCTTAACAGTACTCTGATTCTTCTTCTTCGTGTGAAAATTTGAACTGATTTGTTTGAGAAATTTTGAGAGGGTGTCTTTCCGAGGGGAAAAGTGCTAAAGCAAGCGCGAGGATGAAGAGGAGAGACGAAGGCGTGACAAACAACAAACAGAAGATTTACCTGGGAACGAAGAAGAGAGGGAAAGGGGCCATAAAGTTTGATGAAAAGAGAAAAGGGGCCGTGAATGATATCTGCTGGTGTTGGCTGTGAATGATAAATGTTGTATCTGGTGACTTTGGTCTACACTTTTCTCATCAACCAAGCTACAAAAAGGACATTGCCATCCTAAAATCCATGCATATCGAGGGGATATCCATCAGTTTAAAGCCAACAATATTCACAGATTTTTTTCGCTTCTGACAAACATAAGTTTCAAACACCAAAAGCAAAGAGTTAAAAAAAGAGTAGGAAAAGTTGTACCAATTTGTTGCCGGAGATGAAAACAAAAGTGTGAAATGTTTGGTATTTGTTCATGAATTTCTTTTTCACTGGAAAGAAAAATTGTGCCAATTGGTAGCCAGGAGATGAAACAATCTCAGAAAGTTTGTTGTTTGTCCATGAATTTCTTTGACCAATTTATTTCTCTTGTAAGTGCGAAAATCTTCATAACCCAAATTCTGTTATAAATATCCCAAGTAGTGGATATCCATTAAGTGATAAATATCCCAAAATATCTCATGTCCATTAAATATGTTAATCCTTTGTATGTTGCTCCTATAAATAGGATGCACAGATGCAATGTTGAGAGAATAGAAGTAATATTAATACAAAGCAATAGATACGCACTGTCTTACCTATTCATCATTTAGTGCCTTACCTATTCATCATTTAGTACCTTTTGTACTTTATGAATTAAGTTAGTATTTATTTTATATCACGTTATCAGCACGAGACTCTGTCATCTCGAGCAAATACTTTACAAGCCTCGAAGGTATTGATTTCTTTGTTTTCCATTACTAATGGCAAATCTTTCTAGACGTGAATTTATAGCCTTAGATATATCCGGCAATAGCTATATGTGTTGGATTCTTGATGCCGAGATTCACCTTAATGCGATGAGTCTGGAAGACACCATCAAAGATAAAAATGAGGCATCAAACCAAAACCGTGCTAAGGCAATGATATTCCTCCGCCATCATCTTGATGAGAATTTGAAAATGGAATATCTCACGGTTAAAAATCCTCTTACGCCGTGGAATGACCTGAAAGATAGATATGATCACCTGAAGATGGTCATACTTCCACAAACACGTTTTGATTGGCTCTATTTAAGGTTCCAAGATTTTAAATCTGTTAAGGCATATAATTCTACAATGTTTAAAATTATTTCTCAACTGAAATTATGTGGTGAAAATATTACTGATGATGATATGCTGGAGAAAACATTCTCCACTTTTCCTGCCTCGAGTATGCTCCTGTAGCAGCAATACCGAGAGATGAAGTTCAAGAAATATTCTGATCTAATCTCACATCTTCTAGTGGCTGAACAACATAATGAATTACTGATGAAAAATCATGAAAGCCGACCCACTAGTACTGCCCCATTCCCTGAAGTGAATGAGGCAAATTTTCGCCATTCTAGGCGTGGAAGAGGTCGTGGCCCCAGTCGGGGTCATGGTCGTGGTCGAGGAAGAAATTTTAATCATGATTCTCGTTTTGCACCATATAATACCCTTCACCACCAGCAGTGTAAAAGGAAGGATGAAAAGCATGAAGTTGTGCAAAAGAAAAATTCAGAAAATAAATGCTTCCGATGTGGAGGAAAAGGGCACTGGTCATGTACCTGTCGTACGCCAAAGCACCTTGTTGAGTTATATCAAGCCTCCCTCAAAAAGGCAAAAAAGGATGCCGAAGCAAATTTTATTTCTGAAGATAATGTTGAGCCCATGCATCTAGATGTGGTAGATTTCTTTGAACTCCCTGAAGGGAAAATAGATCATCTGATCGGTGATGGATCTGTATTAACTTAGATATTTCATACATGTCGTTTGTATTAGCTATTGTGGTTATGTTTCCATATATATGTAATAAAGTGTGTGTAATACTTTGTCTAATCAAAATATTTACTTCGATGTTTACTTTGCCTATTCTTTCGTTTTGAAGAATATATGGAAAATCCTCAAATATTATTTGGATCAATGACCAATCATGAATATATTTGTGTGATTGATAGTGGAACAATGCATGCTATATTCAAAGATGAGAAATACTTTTCTCACTTGGGTAGAAAAAGGGAAAATATTAATACAATTTCTGGCAATTCGAAATTAATTGAAGGCTCCGGAAGAGTTACTATATTTCTACCTACACGGACGAAACTTGTTATAGAAGATGCATTATTCTCTTCTAGATCCCCAAGAAACTTGTTGAGTTTCAAAGATATCCGTTGTAATGGGTATCACGTTGAGACATTAAATGAAACAAATGATGAATATCTTATCATTACAAAGAATGTCTCCGACCAGAAATATGTTTTGGAGAAATTATCAACTTTGTCTTCTGGCCTGTACTATGCAGAAATTAGTACAATGGAAGCACACTCAATCGTAAACCAGAAGTTTAACGATTCAGGAACTTTTGTGCTTTGGCATGACCGAATGGGTCATCCTGGATCAATAATGATGAGACGAATTATTGAAAATTCAAAAGGGCATCCACTTAAGAACCTGAAGATTCTTGAAAGTAGTGAATTTTCATGTGTCGCTTGTCATCAGGGCAAATTGATAACCAGGCCATCACCAATGAATGTTGACATTGAATCCCCTGCTTTTCTAGATCGTATACATGGGGATATGTGTGGACCTATTCACCCATCTTGTGGGTCATTTAGATATTTTATGGTTCTAATAGATGCGTCTTCGAGATGGTCTCATGTGTGCCTCATATCGTCTCGCAACCTGGCGTTTACGAAATTATTGGCACAAATAATTCGCTTAAGGGCACACTTCCCAGATTATCCTATAAAGGCTATACGTCTTGATAATGCTGGAGAATTTACATCCTAAGCTTTTGATGATTATCTATACGTCTTGATAATGCTGGAGAATTTACATCCCAAGCTTTTGATGATTATTGTTTATCAGTTGGGATAAAGGTTGAACATCCTGTAGCACATGTTCATACCCAAAATGGCCTTACTGAATCATTTATTAAGCGTGTGCAATTGATAGCAAGACCATTACTTATGAAAACACGGTTGCCTACAACCGTCTGGGGTCATGCTATTTTACATGCAACATCTCTTGTTCGTCTTAGACCGACTCATTATAATAAATACTCCCCGTCACAATTAATATTTGGTCATGAACCAAATATTGCTCATCTCCGAATCTTTGGTTGTGCTGTGTATGTGCCTGTAGCACCACCACAGCGCACTAAGATGGGCCCCCAAAGAAGGTTAGGAATATATATTGGGTTTGAATCACCCTCCATTATTCGCTATCTTGAGCCATTGACGGGAGATTTATTCACTGCCCGATTTGCAGATTGTCTATTTGATGAAACAAATTTTCCATAATTAGGGGGAGAGAGAAAAGAAATCAAAAGAGAAATTGCGTGGAGAGTTCCATCACTATCTCATTTTGATCCACGTACCCCTATATGTGAGCAGGAGATCCAGAAGATCATCCACTTACAGAAAATAGCAAATCAAATGCGAGACGGATTTACTGATTTGAAAAGAATAACTAAGTCGCATATCCCTGCAGAGAATGTGCCTATTCGAATTGATGTTCCAAAGGGACAATCTACTAGTGTCATAGCCTCTGAATCTCATCCACGCCTGAAGCGTGGTAGGCCATTGGGCTCCAAGGATAAAAATTCAAGAAAAAGAAAGACAAACAATGATCAGAATGACACTATGAAAGGATCTCATGAAGAGATTCAAGATCTGATTAATTCTGATATTCCTGAAGAAATCAGCAAACCCGAGACTTCAGTGAGTAAAGAACTATCATTAAGTTTTACTGGTGATAAGGACAACTTGAATCGTTCAAAAATTGTGGTGAATAGTGTTTTTGCATATAATGTTGCACTAAATATTATAAAAGGTAGTGAGGATCAGGAACCTCAATTTGTCGGATAATGTCGACGAAGATATGATTGGCCAAAATGGCAAGAAGCAATTCAATCAGAATTGAATTCACTTGCGAAACGTGAGGTTTTTGTACCTGTAGTCCAAACGCCCAATGGTGTAAAACCAGTTGGTCACAAATGGGTCTTTGTACGGAAAAGAAATGAGAGAAATGAAATTGTGCGATACAAAGCACGCCTTGTTGCACAAGGATTCTCTCAAAGACCCGGCGTCGACTATGAAGAAACATATTCACCAGTTATGGATGCTATAACATTTCGATACCTTATGGGTTTAGCTGTCTATGAAACCCTTGAAATACATCTTATGGATGTGGTTACAGCTTATCTTTATGGTTCACTTGATAATGAAATTTATATGAAAATTCCTGAAGGATATAAAATGCCTGAAGCATTTGGTTTAAAGTCTCGGGAAATGTATTCAACCAGATTACAAAGATTATTATATGGTTTAAAACAATCAGGGTGTATGTGGTATAATCGCCTAAGTGAGTACTTGATAAATGAAGGATATATAAATTATGCCATTTGTCCATGTGTTTTTATTAAGAAAACAAAATCAGGGTTCATTATACTTGCTGTTTATGTTGATGACATAAACCTCATTGGAACTCCAGAAGAGCTCCAAAAGGCGATTGAATATTTGAAGAAAGAATTTGAGATGAAAGATCTCAGAAACACAAAACTCTGTCTTGGTCTGCAAATTGAACATTTCGCAAAAGGGATCTTTATCCATCAATCTGCCTATACTGAGAAAGTTTTAAATCGGTTTTACATGGACAATGCGCATCCTTTAAGTACTTCTATGGTTGTTCGCTCACTTGAAGTGAGCAAAGATCCGTTCCGACCTCAGGAAGAAAACGAAGAGCTACTTGGTCCTGAAGTACCATATCTTAGTGCAATAGGTGCACTTATGTATCTTGCTAATGCTACAAGACCTGACATAGCATTTTCTGTTAATTTTCTAGCAAGATATAGCTCTTCTCCTACACGGAGGCATTGGAACGGGATTAAGCATATATTGCGATATCTGAAGGGAACTAGCGATATGGGTCTGTTTTATACTAACAAAGGTAGTACAGATCTTGTTGGTTATGCAGATGCAGGTTATTTATCTGATCCACATAAAGCTCGATCTCAAACGAGCTATCTGTTTACATGCGGAGGTACTGCTATATCATGGCGATCGACCAAGCAGTCCATTGTTGCTACTTCTTCAAATCATGCTGAGATAATCGCTATTCATGAAGCAAGTAGAGAATGTGTGTGGTTGAGATCAGTGATACATTTCATCAGAGAAAGATGTGGCTTGAAGTGTGATACAAAAATACCCACAGTATTATATGAAGATAATGCTGCATGCATAGCTCAATTAAAAGGAGGTTTCATAAAAGGAGATAGAACAAAGCACATTTCACCAAAGTTATTTTTCACACATGATCTCCAGAAGAATGGTGATATTGATGTGCAACAAATCCGTTCAAGTGACAATCCTGCAGATTTGTTCACTAAATCTTTGCCAACTTCAACTCTTGAGAAGATGATATTCAAGATTGGAATGCGAAGACTCCGACATCTGAATCTTGGTCTTCGTCAGGGGGAGTGAAATACGCGTTGTACTCTTTTTTTCCTTAACCGAGGTTTGTCCCATTGGGTTTTCTTGATAAGGTTTTTAATGAGGCAGCTCTCAAAGCGTATTTCTAGATATGTGCACTCTTTTTCCTTCATTAGGACTTTTTCCCACAGGGTTTTTTTTTAATAAGGTTTTAACGAGGTACATCATCTATTAATGGACATCCAAGGGGGAGTGTTATAAATATCCCAAGTAGTGGATATCCATTAAGTGATAAATATCCCAAAATATCCCAAAATATCCCATGTCCATTAAATATGTTAATCATTTGTATGTTGCTCCTATAACTATGATGCACAGATGCAATGTTGAGAGAGTAGAAGTAATATTAATACAAAGCAATAGATACGCACTGTCTTACCTATTCATCATTTAGTGTCTTACCTATTCATCATTTAGTACCTTTTGTACTTTATGAATTAAGTTAGTATTTATTTTATATCAAATTCGAAATTTTATCATTTTTTGACGACCTGATTTTTCCGATTAGTCTTCGTCACTTCTACTGCAGGGTCATGATCGAAAATGCCTGTTGTTCAAATGCCACCAATGTTATGGTAAGCATAATTTACTGGTGTCTTTGAATTCTTATAATAATACAGTATTATGTGTCAATCTCGATAGTTGAGGTCAATTATACAATTTTTCCAGTGAAACCATTTATACTATACAAATAACATAGGTGCATTTGATGTATACTTTGAATGTCGGTAAAATTAAACTTCAATACATTTTGATTAGTCCTAATCTCTTTGGTTTTCATCTTGTCACAATGCCCAATTCATAGTGGAAGAACACATGGGATTCTTTTGGAAACAATTATATTTTGGTCGGATTTGTGGTTAGGAGATCAAAGATTGATGCAAAAGTTACCCATTTCACATATCATTTTCTTGAATAAGCAGTGTACGGTGGCATAGTGCTATATAAATTCTAGGTGGAAGCTGCATTTCAGGGGAAAATTTAAACGACTGGGAGATGAAGGATATTAGTCATTTGTTACATTTACTGGATCCTATTATAGAACTCTCTAATCTGGACAAAAAGAAGGGAGTTTCTCTGTTAATAGCAACTATACTCTTCTACAGAAACAAGCTGGACACTGGGACCTTTCTTGGCCATGGAAAATATTATGAAAAACTAAAGCTCCAACAAAAGTAGCTTACTTTGGCTGGATGCGCATGCCTAATTCAAAATATGGTACAGAAGAGAGGTTTTGTCTTGTGGAGTAGATGTTACTTTTGTGAAGAATATTTTGAGTCCACAAATCACTTACTACTACATTGTAGGCAAACAAGGCAAATCTGGGATCTGTTTTTCAACATTTGTGGAGTACAATGGGTAATGCCTAAAACAGTCAAACAATTACTAGAATATTGGCAGAACTAGGGTGTGAACAGAAGATTTAAGATGATTTGGAGGACAATACCTTTATGCATCATGTGGAACATATGGCTAAAAAGTAATTGGAAACTTTTTAATGATAAAAGACTTCACATTTCTTTTGTTTAGAATAGATGTTTACGAAGCTTATTGTTTAGGAGTAGCTGATTGATAACATATCCCAGTATTTAGAGATATTTGAGTTTCTTTGCACTTCTTTATTAAAAAGAAAGATTCTCACGGATATAAACCTTTCACTTGAAAGTTTACATATCCTTTGATGGTCACTGATTTATCGACAGTGAGCTCAATTCATTAAACGTTTTGGTTAAAGCATTTTTACTAACTAGTTAAATTTATTAGTTGTGTTTCAACTCTCTTCGCAGCTTTTCGAGTCCGGAGCCAAAATGGGTTATTTTTGCAGCTATTAGGCCAAAATAGTATGCTTTTTTTTTTTTTAGACCAAAATGGGTATTTCGTTGGATAACCAACGAAATACCCACACTCACACTGTTCCGGTGCCGAATGAATTGTTGCATTTCGCTACATGTGTAGCGAAATGCAACAAATTAATTTTTTATTTTTATTTTTGCATTTCGTTGTGCAATTCACGAAATGCAACAATTTTTTTTTTTTTTTTTGCAATTCGTGAAACTAATGAAAAAAATTGCTTTTTTTAATTTTTTTTTTTTTGCATTTCGTTGTGCAATTCACGAAATGCAACATTTTTTTTTTTTTGCAATTCGTGAAACTAATGAAAAAAATTGTTTTTTTTTTTTTTTTGCATTTCGTTGTGCAATTCACGAAATGCAACATTTTTTTTTCTTTTTTTGCAATTCGTGAAACTAATGAAAAAAATTGTTTTTTTTTTTGCATTTCGTTAATTGATCAACGAAATGGGTTTTTTTTTTTTTTTTTTGCATTTCATGAAATTAATGAAAAAAACTGTTTTTTTTATTTTATTTCGTTCATCTAAAAACGAAATTGGAATATATATATATATATATATATATATTTTTTTTTTTTGCATTTCGTTGGTAGATCAACGAAATAGGATAATATATATATATATATATATATATATATATTATTGTTTTGCATTTCGTGTATTAAAAAATGAAATAAGATAAAAAAAATAGTTTTATCCTATATGTTGAGAAAATTAGTGAGCTTTATTTTCAAAAATTGAAACCACATAAGTGAAATTGACATTCACAGCTACATTACTCCGAAATTTTTATGTTGAAGTCTATTGCGCATCATCATATTATAAGTAAAGAAAACTAAAAATTTCCCGCCAATTTGGGGGGAAATTAAAATTGGAAGGGAAAAAAGAGGTTTTCTAGAAAATCGGCCCGGCTTACGGCAGTTTGCGCTGCTAGATCTCGGAAAAATATGCAAAATCAATTTTTTTTTTGCATAAATCGGATATCCGAGCGCAAAGTTATGACTGTTTAAAGTTTCACCAATTTACAACTACTCTTTCACCAATTTAAAACTACTTTGTTTAAGTGTTTTGTTTTTTAATCAAAACATAACTTTATTTTGAATATAAATCTAATTCAATTAGATAAAAACATAGTTAGAAAATATAGGAGAAAGAGTAGTTGTAAATTGGTGAAAGAGTAGTTGTAAATTGGTGAAACTTTAAACAGTCATAACTTTGCGCTCGGATATCCGATTTATGCAAAAACAAAATTGATTTTGCATATTTTTCCGAGATCTAGCAGCGCAAACTGCCGTAAGCCGGGCCGATTTTCTAGAAAACCTCTTTTTTCCCTTCCAATTTTAATTTTCCCCCAAATTGGCGGGAAATTTTTAGTTTTCTTTACTTATAATATGATGATGCGCAATAGACTTTAACATAAAAATTTTGGAGTAATGTAGCTGTGAATGTCAATTTCACTTATGTGGTATCAATTTTTGAAAATAAAGCTCACTAATTTTCTCAACATATAGGATAAAACTAATTTTTTTTTTATCTTATTTCGTTTTTTAATACACGAAATGCAAATAAATAATATATATATATATATTATCCTATTTCGTTGATCTACCAACGAAATGCAAAAAAAAAAAAAAAAATATATATATATATATATATATTCCAATTTCGTTTTTAGATGAACGAAATAAAATAAAATAAAAAATAATTTTTTTCATTAATTTCATGAAATGCAAAAAAAAAAAAAAAAACCCCATTTCGTTGATCAATTAACGAAATGCAAAAAAAAAAACAATTTTTTTCATTAGTTTCACGAATTGCAAAAAAAAAAAAAAATTGTTACATTTCGTGAATTGCACAACGAAATGCAAAAAAAAAAAAAAAAAAAAAACCCCATTTCGTTGATCAATTAACGAAATGCAAAAAAAAAAAAAAAAACCAATTTTTTTCATTAGTTTCATGAATTGCAAAAAACAAATAAAAAAAAATTGTTGCATTTCGTGAATTGCACAACGAAATGCAAAAAAATAAAATAAAATTAATTTGTTGCATTTCGCTACACATGTAGCGAAATGCAACAATTCATTCGGCACCGGAACAGTGTGAGTAGGGGTATTTCGTTGGTTATCCAACGAAATACCCATTTTGGTCTAAAAAAAAAAACATATTATTTTAGGCTAATGGCTGCAAAAATAACTCATTTTGGCTCCGGACTCGCAGCTTTTCACGTTACTGACTTGAATGGAAATAGGTAAGTGGACAAAAGCGTCATCAGTTACATTGGACAACTATTCCACTTTACCAAACTTTTCTTGCTTTCTAATTCTTTCGTAGTTTATATGAATAGACATTCGCTCAAATTTGTCATAATTTATCTTAGGATTTCTTCATTAGGCATACTGATGGAACCCCAATTAGTTCAGATTCTGAAAACAATATGTAATTCTATGCGTACAAGCTGCAATCGAAAGAAGTGCATCTAATCGGTAATTTCACTGTTTGAGAAAAAACATTCAATTATACACCTCAGTGTGTGTTTAGAATCAGAGGTGACGTTGGAATTCTTTTGGAAGATGTAACCAGCCAAACTTATATGAGACAAAAGTAGTAATGAGAAAGTTCTACAGCATCATGATACAACAAAGACTTGATGAGGGGCACACTTTTACAAGTTGTTACTTTGTGAACGGTTACATGGCAACATAAGACGAAAGACTTCCTTATGTCCGGGATAATAAAAGAAACTAAAGACTGACCTTTTCCTGGATTGATTATATTATTCTCCAAGGTGTTTCTGAGTGTTAAATGGTAGGAAAGAACATTATTGCCTTCGTCGTACACCTGGGGGACCTTGGTATGGGGTACAAGATTTCCAAACTGTAATGCCAATTTGTTGAGATTGAAGTTTTAACTATACTATATGATTGTCTTCCTTTTTTTTGTGTTTTTTGTTTACATTCTATAACCTTCTTTAGTACTTTAATGTTCAAGTGTAGTTTCTCTGTTGAATTTGGTGTTGAGATTTTGAAGAAGATTCTGGCAGAATATATCACAGATTAGTATATGCAATTATTGTTTTTGGCCTTTTTGTATTTCTTCATTAGCCAGGAACTAAGGGCGAAGATTACTGGAAGACCACTGTGCTCGGCAATTTTCAGTGAAGACTATTATTCACTTAAAATTCTGACTAATTTTTTTTGGTGTGTTATTTATTAACGAGTCCAATTTATTTGAACTCACCATTAATTTTAAAACGGTGATAGTTTTATGAAACCTTCACATCATGAAAGTTCTTGAGAAAGAGTATAGGGCACGAAGCTAATAGCTTTAGGGATTTTTTTTTAGCACGTTCAGCTAATAAAGAAATTGGTGCTCCCTTATTTCATGAAAGATCATTCAATAATGAGAAGTTATCTATATCAAGGAACAAATGTTACTGTCGAGAATATGGAGAAGATAAAATTTATCACAGGCAATCATTCATTAGAGCTCTTTGAGATATGTGACAATGTTGAATCCTCTAATTATATTAGAATATTCTTAATATTTTAATTTTTACTTGAACTAACCTTTTCGTTGTTATTTATATTTCAATTTTAGGAAAGAATCATTCATAAGCTTAAATACGTCATTCATAACCGCGCAAAGCGCGGGCAAATTACCTAGTTATAAATATAACAAAGCATAATGGTAAATTTTAAAAAAAAATTAACCAAGAACGCCACATATAAAGAAGTATTAGGTAAGAAACAATCATAAATTCATAATATGTACATGTTCGTACCAAATAACATCAAAATTAATTTTACTACACATTTTATAACCTGACTAACTAAATTGACGTGTTCAACCTCGCAAGTTCAGCGTTATCTAATTATCAATTGTTTTCTTAAATGAATTAGCAACTTAGCTAGATATGATCAACTACTTTCAACAACTTAAACCTTTTCCTTTAATTTTAATTTTAATTTTATAATTTAAATATATATTAAATAGAGTAACATTTACATGATTTTCTTTAATTCTATAGGGATACACGCGCTTTGCGAGTGTCCAGTTTACGTGTGTCCAGAGACTAGTTTTCCAAAAACCTTGGAATGCGTCTTTACATAATTTCGAATAGAAGACAACAGCTTCAAGCTATTTAACTCAAAAGAAATTAATCACATGAGCTAAAGTATATATAAAGAGATGCAATTACTACTAAAAAAATTCTATTTTTTTCCCGAAAAATATTCAGTGGCTATTTCCTACTAAATGTCGGTGGGAGAAACCTAAATAGTAGTGGTTTTACACGAAAAAATTAAGTTTCCTAGCGTTTCAAAGGGAACCTGTTTCCCACCATGCGTTTTCCCGGTGAGCTGGTTCAGTGGGAATGAGGTAGAAAATCATATTTTATAGTACAAATTTTGAATGTCGATGGGAAAAATTTCTATTTTTAGTAGTGAACCGTCCAATATCGGTGTAAGACCGATTGATATTTAATTCTGTCAAAGGATAGCGTATGAGCATAGCCAAAGGTCCCAAAAAAGTAAAATAAAAAAAAATAAAGCACCCTTCAACGGGGGAAATAGCTTGGGGAAAGAGGAAAGAGCACTAACAAGGAAAAATAACGAGTCTGCGAGAAGTGATCAGATTAGAGGAGATTTAGTGGCAAAGGGAATTGCTTTAATGGACATAGGAACATAAACAATTTGGAGGCCTTGAGTGAGATTTGGACAATAATTTTCCACATCTGCCAATTTCACTGATCGGTAATTCTTTATTTTTAGAGTTGGATGAGGTGACTTTGCCTGATAATGAATTTGATGATCATAAATTATTAGCTGTGTTTAAAATTCCCGCAGATGATTAATATTCGCGTTACGGAGTATTGATTAAAAAATGAAAAGCCTCACATAGAACTGCAAAAATATTTCACTAAAATCTGATTCTAAAGGATGTTATGTGTGGTCTGATTTAGGCACCACCACAGCTGTATTTCTATTAGAAAACAATCATCTGAAGCTTATTACAGTCAAAACTCTCTATAATTGTCATTCGTTATAATAACATTTCATTATAACGGTATGATTTTCTCTGAAACCGATTTTTCATGTTATGTTTTACTCTCTATAACAACACTCTACCTATAACAACAGTGACATTCATTAGTGGTACACTCTTTGTAAAATTTACCTCTTTATAGATATACTTTGTGTAATAATATTTTGTAAGAGATAATTATGTATAAAAATAAAATATTAAAATATTTATGGTAATCATCAATGGAAAGCTATTGAATTCCTTTTTGCTGAAAATTTGGACAAACATCTTTCAAACTGTTCTAGTTTTTGGAGCAACATTGTGATGTAGATGATGTTTGATCAGTTTTTGGACCTTTTGGTATGCTTCTAAGCACTGATAGTATTACAGTTATTTCATTAATAAAAAATGCATTAAGTGGTAGATTTACCATCTTTAAATCCTGATTTACCTGAGATTTCATCTCATAATCATATCTATCTATCTATATATCTATCTACATATAGTAAAAACACGAATAATTTTTGCTAAATGTTGAACGACGAAAATATCCTCTAAATGTTGATCGACTTTTATGCCCTTAATTATTTATATTAAATTTTATAAGTTAAGAACTAATAAGAGAAGGACACGATTGAAAATATACATTAGGATAAAGAGTTGGACACGATTGAAAATACACATTAGGATAAAGAGTTTGTATTAGTAAAGGAATTAAACTGTACGTGGAAGAAGTAGATACTAGAATTACAATGGAACAAAAATTGCTTTTGTGTAAGAGATAGTGATAAGCAAGGAGTCTATAATCTATCACTAATTAAATTTGAAATGACCTAATATTAACGACACTAGTAAATATCCCCGCGCTTCGCGCGGTACATAAATCTTCTAAAGATTTCTTGCATAAACAACTTCTTATTTTTTTTTTATGCATATAGTCAAGAGAAAGTTAATTTTTTTTCATTAATGTAATTAAAAAAATAAATGAATCAATAAATCACAAATATAAATATCAATATTAGAATAGAGTGTAGATAAGTTGCAATCTTTCATTATCAGATTCTCTTTTAAACATGAGAATAAATCAAAGAAATAAAGAAATTTCACTTTTAAATAAGTAGGTATTTGTTGTATATAATTCATTAACTAATCCCTAATTAGTCATAAAATCTATTTTTTAAGATATTTGTATTTCATTTTCGTTTTCATTACATAGTACAAAATTTTGTTCTGTATATTCTTAATTCAAACAAAAGATGTACGGCAACATAATTGCATTTTCTATTCGAGGAATTACACTTATTTACACACTTGTTTTCCTGTTGTGTTTCCTTTAACAATTATCTTCTTTCCTTTTATAATTTTCATCTCTTTCCTAACTTCATCATCCTTTATAAGCTCTTATTCAAGAAACGATAACTAATTTCCTTTAATTATCTAATATTTTGTTCATTTTCCCTTTTCCTTACTCTTTTTTCTTCTTCTTTCATTCCCTTTTCTGTCTTCTTAGGGTTACTTCAAAAATACAAAAAATTTGCTCTCCCTTCATGCCTACACATCCCCATTTATTTCATTCAGAATTATCTGCAAACTATTGAAATATTTTCTCTCTTGATCTTTTAATAAATTCATCACCCATAATATAAATTGTAATAAATCATATATGCTTAAAAATTAGATCTATCCAAGTAAAACATAGAAAGGATCCCCAAAAATAAGAGGAGGAGAAAGTCATAAAACCTATTGTAAAAAAATAATAATGAAAGTTTGAAAACGTTGTCCGTACTCTTGCCAAGTTTTTTTCTCAACTCTTTCGATTCTTCATAAGCAAATCTTTTAAAAAGAGTATCACAATTATTACTTGTCCGATTTTTCTTTTTAGTTACTTTTTTCACCATTCATTTTCTTCCGATAACACAGAAGCCACATATTCTTGTCTCTTCAGACGAGCAGACTAATTAAAGAGGAAAAAAATCAAAATTATTAAAGAAATTTTAGGCAAGAAAAGAGATAAATAAATTAATAAAAATATAAAAACAAATGAGTATTCTGATGTAAAAGAGTTAACACCTTATTTCTCCCGCTCGTCTCTTTTAATTTTGTTGCAAATAAATGTTTCGCTCAGATTACTCGTTCTTTAATTGAGGAAACTAATCAAAGAGAAAGCAATCCAAAAATTTAATCTTTCGGCCAAGATGAGAGGGAAAATTAGAAAAAAAAAAAAGGAAGATAAAAACTAAATGAGTTAACGTGTTATTCTCCTGCTCGACTCTTTCTTCTTATGTTGCAAAGAATTAAAGGATTTAAAGCATCAATAATTACCTACATAATTTAAAATGCCAAATAAACTTAGGAAAAAAAAAAAAAAAGATAAACAACCTCATGAATAATGTTAGCAGTAGTAAGGAGATATTCTAATGAAATAACTCAGTGATATTTGTGAAGCTTGGGCTCAACAACTAAATCCAATCAGTGCAGCATTAGTACATGCAATCAGTTTCGTTTTTTCTTCTCAAGCATATCTATTATCGTTGAACTACAATATAGAGGAAAAGGATTACCTGCAAGGCCTTTGTCTTTGCACGTAAAATGTAGCAAATAAATTGCTTGGATAAGTTTCAAGGATGTGCACCTAGCTCATCATCTTTCATTTACTTATATTAGTGCTTCCTTACCAGCAATTACTATTTGTAATGTGTGTAACTGTTCTGGGAAAATTAAAGTTGTTGAACGTGAGGCCTTTTCATCTTCCATTGACTTAAATGAAAATAAATGTTGATAATTTCTGAATTTTTTAAACAGGGAAAATAAGAAGAAAATCCCAAAATTATGAGAAAAAAGATAAATAAGAATGGAAGACATAGAGAGGTGCCACATCACCTTGTCTATACCTAGCTTTATATTATATATAGATTATAATGAGCTGATGTGTGAATATATTACTTTGACTTTTCATTTAAAATTTTATTAGCTTTGGACTTGAAAAAGATTTTACAATTTGATTCCCAATCGAAGAGTGTCAGCTTTATATTATTTTACGTCGCAAATAAATTGTACAGATCTATAACATAGAATCACATTGTCATGGATGTTTCATGGATGTTTTTCAAGTTAAGTACTATTGGTCTGAGTATAAATAATTTATACAATATTATAAAACTCAATATTTGGAAGAGTCGTGTGTCTTAGGAAATTAAGTGGATCGGAGAATATAACAAATATCCTCATGATACTTTCAAAATTGAATCAAATTCATAAGAGTAAATAAAATAGCAAAATTGATTAACTGAAATAAGAAATGACGAAAGAATGGGGATGCCATGCATTTATTAAGAAGTTAGAGCACAATATAATTCTATTACTGCTTTTATTACAAAAATTTATGGATAGAAATTCTGCGAACCAATTTTGGTGTAAAAAAAAAAATGGTGTCTTATCTCATTTAAAAAAAATTATGGAGCGTTTGTTTAATTTACACAAGGAAAAACAAATTTCATTCATTATGCTATTGGGTTGTATGTTGCGCTGCACGAACAATTGGAGGATGCACGGTTTCTCAAGTCTACTACCTCCATTTCAATTTATGTGACAAAATAAATATGGAGTAAAAAAATAAATGAGATTTTTGATATTTATGATCTAATATTATAGTATTTGTATGGTTATAAAACTTTTGTAATTCGTGGATTTAAGCATAACATAATATTCTTGTGGTTATAATTGCTTCTCATTAAGTATAAAAATGAGAAGTGTATTTATTTTTATTTTTTAAAGTAGAAGTGTGTTTGGTACTGCATATATTGGAACAAAGGGAGTACTTACTTTCACCTTTGAGTTTCTATTCTTGTGTTTGAAATCTTAGGGGTCATTTGGTAGCTGGTTTGGAGTTGAGTTATGCAGGTATTAAATTCTGTATAAGTAATATTACGTTTTGTAGTTTATACAGTGTTTGGTTTGCAATTTAGAAACCTGCATAACTAATACATGTATAAGTTATGAGGGAACTTATGCATTATTTTATGCAGGATAGAAGATGGAATAACTAATACATGAATAACTTATACATGAGTAAACTAAACTCTGTATAACTAATACCATAATGTATATAGATTTCCTCATAACTAATTCATATACTGCTAATACCTGCATAACTCTAACCAGCTGCCAACGACCCCTAAGGGTTTGAAATCTATAGATTTTGTTCATTTAATTCTATTGAATAAACTTTGTTTAATGATGTATATATATAGTCTGAGAAAAGTGGCACATGATATGTGATCGATTGGAGCAGGATGCTTTTCGAAACAGAGTTATGCTAATTACACTTTTTTTTTATAAAGCCATGAGCGTGATTATATCGAAACAATTTAGTTAAAAGTAAATCAAAATGAATTTAACAAATTGATTTAAATATAAATTGGTCTGGATCGCATTTTCAAGAGCGATATAGATGCAAGAGTCTGGCTATAGCAGAGTAGCCAAAGCGACAAAAAATATACATCAAAAACAGTCTTAGAAATATATTAGGTAAGATATGGCCGCATTACATATTTCTATTGTTCTACACCATCTAAAATTACTAGCTAACTTACTAAATTGATCATATTTGCAAGTTTAGAGATGTCTAAATACTATAAAAAAACTGAGTAATTTGCGGAGGTTGAGAGTTTTAATTTGCAGAGGTTTTTAGCCTTCACTATTTGCTAGGGAAAGATAAAACCCTCGCAAATTATAACTTTCAACCTACATAAATTGTCCACCAGCCACTACCCCTCACCACCGCCCACTCCCACCCCACAACCACTCACCCTGCCCTACCACCTACTACCCCCAACCTCATCCCATAACCACCCACCCCTCCACCGCCCTACCCACTACCTCTTACCACCACCCAACACCATTCCTGTGACGACCCCCTCTGGGGACCCATTACTCAAGGTATTGTCTATGCCAGGGTACAGCCAGTCCGCGCAAGGCCTTCGCCTCGTCCCTGTGCGGACGGGCAGCGCCCTGGCATAAACAATACCTTGAGTAGTGGGTCCCCAGGGGGGTCGTCACAATTCCCATAACCACTCGCCCCCACCCTACCACCTACTACCCCCACCCTTATCCCAAAACGACCCACCTTACACCATCCACCCCTCCACTACCCCACCCACTACCCCTCACCACCACCCAACCCTATTCCCACAACCACTCACCCCCCACCCTACCACCCACTACCCCCACCCTCTTCCCACAACCACCCACCTCATATCACCCAGCCCTCCACCACCCCCACCCACTACCTACTTATTTTTTAAATTTCCTATTTTATTCTTCTTTACCCGAGTTTTATTAATATATATATATAAAAACTAATTTCTAATTAAGAGTTAAGGGTATTTTAGTAACCTTACAAGTTATTATATAGTACCATACAGTAAAACTAAACAATGCAAATGTAATTAAACCACAATAAACGATACAGTCTATCCAAACATTGTGTTTATTAATACAATACAATACAACACAATACAATACAATACAATACAATACAACACAATATCGCACTGTATCATACCATACTGTACATTAATGAACCACGGGAAACAACCATCCAAACAGAGGGTTAGTGGAAAACCCAATGGCTCATTAACTTGCCACCGTTTAAGCAAACCCGCTTCATAAATCAAAGGAGATGAACAAATCAATAGTAGCTGACAAATTTTCCCATTTAACTTCAAAGATTCCTGCCAAACAGCCTCTTCATAAATCAAAGGAGAAGCAGCATTTTCTCTGGTTTCTTATCCCTGCGAAAGTAACGTCTTTCATTACAGACTTTGGGAGTTGCATACACTGAAAGGTCATGTCGAATATATTGTGGAGTTGAAGGGTCTCGCCATAGAGACAGTTCGACAGGCATACATTGTTTGCGAAGGGTATGCTTGACTGGTGACATTTAACCGGTCAAAAGTGATGATGATTAAAAAAATTCTCGGTGTGCAATTGTGGGTATCGTTGCATTGGCAAGTTCACACTAGCGATGCCTTAAGCACTTAAAACAGTGCCATCTAGATATGATCTATTCCTGAAGTTCTTTGTTTGGTGTTTGCTTGTCTCATTTCTTGGCTCCATTAGATTAGTAATCTAGAATTGTGAACATTTTTTTATACAAAGCAAATGCATTGCCTATTGATTTTTTACAGAAAGTGAACTTTTATTGTTCCGAAGTCCTTAATGAAGGAGTCGAAGCAGAGATTCTGCCGAAGCTTCTCACTTATACCTTTATCGCATATTTTGGTACGTCGCCTTAGAGACTAATTATGATTCTTCCAATATATATATGTTGGTTGAAAATCTCTGATTATTTTACTTAGTTTTTCCATGGGCACGTCAGTATGATTTTGTTGCCTCTTGTGTTGCTAACGAAGATTATTGCTCTTTTATTATGAAAGTCTTGATATTTTCGATTTAGATAGTGTCGATTTACTTGACAATTTTCAAATTTTAATTCTTTTGTGTCTAGACATCATAGCTTCTTGGTAACACTGTTCTCTTTTTTATGAACTCGGAGAATTTGGCACTACTCTATATCATTTAGCAATGATAGGGTTGTTTCAGAAATGAATAAAGTCTGTCTTTGTCCTCCTATCTCAAACATCAAATAACTTGGGGTGGGGGGGAGGGGGGTATGCGTAGGTGGTGGATGATATTTTTGAAAGCGTGGTAGTCTTAGACAGACTTTTCTATAAATAACTGCTTATGCTCTTCTCATACCAAATATAGAAGAATATATTTATGTTACTTTGAAGTTTTGTGCGCAAACTGAAGCATCAGCTTGTGTTTAATTGCCAATAGCTACCACATAAGGTTTAGTTTATGCTCCGTTAGATGTCCTATTCCTTGAACACGAACATGTGTGTTTATTTTTTGGGCATCCTTCAGTTCTTAGCATAGTATTATTTTTATTGACGACAATTGCAGGAATTTTAAATTATTAAAAGAAGAATTTTCAACATCATTGTTTGGCTCTCCAATTGATTCTTGAATAATGAGTTTCTTTACATAATTTTCTAGGATATTATTTGGTACTGCTTAGAATTTTCCTTTACATCTCTGTGGATAAAAGAACAGGATGCATATGTGAACATTGCATATTCGAGGTGTATGAGCAATAGGCATGGTGGATATGCAGGATATTATGGTTTTAATGGATTTGGGATGAGGCAATTCAAGGAGTATGATGAGAGGGTGCTTGTGGAGATTTACAAGTCCAAGGTTATGGCACAGGGACAGTTAGTTCCCCGCGATGCTATTGCTGCTACAAATTTGGCTCTGAAATTACGCGCCACGGTAATTAATCCCAGCAGAAAGGGTACATATTATCCATGAATCCATAAATTTTTGTTTGTTTGGTTGGTTTTTGTTGATTTCCCTTAACGAATAGGCTAGCTTTATCTCTCAATTTCCTTACTGATATCTCCAAATATTGTGCAGCAACCGCTAGAACAAACATCTTTTCAATGCCAACATAGAGGGAAAGAAGAAGAGGTGAACTGCTCTGATAAAGGTAATGGGTCCATAATGGGGCAGGTATGTTAACATTCCAATGACACAACAGAGTGATGCCCATATTGCAGGTCTATGTAAACTCTTAAATGTATTTTATACATATAACGAGACTATCCTGTCCCTAAACAGCTGATGTTTAAACTCAACATGGCTGCTGTTTCTCTACTAATACAATATAGATACGCTAACGAAAGTAAAAATACTTCTACCTCATAGTTCAATTGAGCATGTAGGTTATATTTCACTCTTTTCATTATGCAACCATATTATTAAGCATTGAGTTATTATTAACTGATGTGAGCTCAAGATCATACATGTCATAGTTCAAGAAGTTATTAACAGCTGCTGCAATCATGTGATTTACCGTAAAGAATATAGCTGCGCTTCCATGCCTCACCAACCTTGGAATAATAGTCCTTCCTCACGCAAAAAAACAGTGAGATCGTTGATTATTCCTCCTCCTTCTTAGGGTCCATATCCAGGTATTCAATGTTGCAGGATGCTCGAAATTGATGTGGTTCCACATGCCATACCAATACGAATGCACCAATTATTCCCATTGTCATTAGAGTAAATCCTATGTCTCTTATTCTTGAACTCAATGGCCTTGCCTTCTTCCAGCACATGCCTTGGGTATTGTCCAGTGACCACGTCTATATATTGTTGATTGAAAGTCAGCGTGTAACATTTCTTTTCAATCAGAAGTTGGAATGGCTGCGCCCTATAGAATCACCAGCCAATGTTTCCTTGTACGAGTGCTACCCGAGTTTGGGCACCTTGAAATCATCAATGACCTCTTCTCCTTCATCCAAGCTAACAGACTTGCTCTTCTTGAATTAGTACTATTTTGCTTTTTTTTTTTTTTTTTTTTTAAAATGAAAGAAAAACAATGAGGGAATTGACAAGGACTCTCCGAATTTTTGTTTGGGACACATCTTTCGGTGGGGTAATATTACAAATTTACAATATTGATTCACACGGGATTCGAAAGTGAGCCAGTGATGTTGTAACAATAATATATCTATAGATAGATATCTACCTCGGCTGTTTACAAATCATACTAATTCATCATGTTTAAGTTTACTAGGGTGAGAATACATTACTTAACCATGATCAAGTAAGATAAGTGTAGCTTGAAATTAAAATTACACACAAAAAAAAAAATACAAATTTGCATAGTGTTTTGATTTTTTTTCTAATGTAGTCTTACATTATATATGTAGTTTCACTTTTCGTATTATGAAATTTTATTTTTTAGCTCAATTTTGTCAGTTCAGGTGTTGACCGCGCGAAGCGGGATAAATTGACTAGTATAGAGTATAATATTGGGAAACTCCTACAGCTAAAGTTAAATTACTAAAATATTCATGAAAAGTTAAACGACTATTTTATCCTTTTATTGAATCCTAATCCTACAATATTCTTGTACCAAAAACGTAAATTTAGCTCCGAATCTCTCTATTTATATTTTTTTAATCTTTTTTTTGGGGATTTTCCTTCATTTATTATATTTTTCTATATCAGAGCAATTACGTGCTTCTTAATTAGAACTGTTACAGCAGTTTTGGGAACTTTTAGTAGATTTTGAACATTATTAAACGTGAACCAATAGGAGTTTGATATTCCAACTTGGTTTCTGTTGATTCTTTTTTTTTTTTTTTTTTTTTTTTTTTAAATGCAGTGAACAATTTCTCAGGTATAATTTTTCGGACTTCTTTGTTTGCAAATTTGTCTTTATATAGAGCCCGTTTGGATTGGCTTATAAGTTGGCTTATAAGCTGTTTTTAGCTTTTTTGAGTGTTTGGCTGACCAGCTTAAAGTCATTTTGTGTTTAAAATAAGCTCAAAAAAATAATTGAGTCAATTTGACTTAACTTATCTAAAGCAGCTTATAAGCTGAAAACAACTTATAAGCCAAAAAAAATAAGTTGGGCTACCCCAACTTATTTTTTTTGACTTATAAGCTGTTTTCAGCTTAAAGCCATAAGCCCATCCAAACAGGCTCATAGAAGAGTCTGCTCACTTTCTTAAAGAAGGTTTTATACGTGATAATGATATAGAGCCTGTTTGGATGGACTTATGTCTATAAGCTGTTTGCAGCTTATAAGCTAAAAAAAATAAGTTGGGGTAGTCTAACTTATTTTTTTTTGGCTTATAAGTTGTTTTCAGCTTATAAGCTGCTTTAGATAAGCTAAGTCAAATGAGCCCAATTATTTTTTTGAGCTTATTTTAAGCACAAAATAACTTTAAACTGGTCAGCCAAACACTCAACAAAGCTGAAAACAGCTTATAAGCAACTTATAAGTCAATCCAAACGGGCTCATAGTTTCTTTTGTTTCATTCACACACATATTCTTTTATAAACACGTGACAATAACACTTAATTATGTATCGGATTTTTTTAGGGTTGTGCCAAGCACAGATAAAGTATATGCTTAGTATTCAAGATTTTATATTTTTAAGTTGAATTTATCTAACATATTCATATTTTAACCCCAAAATGTGTTGAAGCTGGAAGTTTTTGTTGCAGGTTAAGGAGTGATGCTAAAGCTTTGTCATATCGAGTTGAGGATGCAGTAGGTGAAGCGACTGAGAATAAATATTCTTTGTTGGGTCCATCCCATAATTTGAGGAAGGAAACATCTCCCTCATTTTAAGGAAGAAAACATATTCCTTGTTTTAAGGAAGAAAACATCTTCCTTGTATTTGGCAAATTGTCAAGTGCTTGCTTGAGTCACAAATGACATCAATAGGTTCATTTCATCCCTATAAATAGGGAAGCCTTCTATCATTTGTAGACATACCAAATCTCAGACAATACATCTGAGTGAGAGGTATTCCATAGACTGTAAAAAAATAGTCTGTGAAGAAAAATAGAGTGTGAGTGATATTGTAGTGAGGTGGGAAAAAAATCAAAAGAGTGTTTTTCTTTTGAGGGTGTAGTGGTCTTAGGAGTATTTGTACTCGTTACTACACGGTGTAAAATTCCTTGTTATAGTGATATCAGCTGCTCCTCTTGATCGTGGTTTTTTCCCTTATTCAGAAGGGTTTCCACGTAAAAATCTTGGTGTCATTATTACTGCATTTTATTATTGCTGATTTAACCATAAGTTAGTGTTCCGTGTTTATCACTAATACCGGGAATAGTATTCTTGCGGTCTATTTTTATTCCCAACAAGTGGTATCAGAGCCAAGGTTCTATCTGAGTATGCTCTGTGGTTGCAGCATAGTCTGAACTTCCACATCAGAAAAGAATTACCTTGGTGCTCCTGCATCAGCTGCCACGTCACCGGTCAGTTTTGTAATTTTAAAAAATTGCAGTTTGGTCCCTCAATTTTTTGAAAATTATTCAGAAGGTGAAAAATGACCATTGACGAGTCAACTTCATCTTCTGGAGCTATGATTATGCTCACGGCTACCAACTACACGCTGTGGAAACCTCGGATGGAAGATTTCCTCAGTTGTAAAGACCTTTTTGATCCAATAGAGCTGAAGGGTATTAATCCTGACCCGCCCAATTCAATAGAGTAGAAGAAAATTAATAGAAAAACTATTGGTCAAATCCGACAATGGATTGACCATAGTGTCTTCCACCACGTTGCACAAGAAATCGACGCTTATGCCCTTTGGAAGAAGTTGGAGGACATGTACCAGGCCAAGACCGCTCGGAACAAGGCCCTTCTGATGAGACGCCTTGTCAATATGAAGCTCAAAAGTGGAACTTCTGTTGCCGAACATACCAGTGAGTTCCAGAGTCTGGTAAATCAATTATCTTGTGTAGAAATGCCACTTGGAGACGAAATGCAATCTCTACTACTTCTTAGTTCCCTTCCTGATAGTTGGGAAACACTAGTTGTTACTCTCAGCAACTCAGCCCCAGATGGCAAACTTACCATGTCTGTGGTCAAGGATGCATTGTTCAATGAAGAGGCAAGAAGGAAAGACATGAGCACAGATCAGACTCATGCCCTTGTGACGGAGAATCGAGGAAGATCACAAGGAAAACAACAAAGAAACAATAGAGGAAAATGACAAAGTAGAGGCAAAAGTCGGGGGAGATCATCGGATGGCCGGAAACCTTCTTATACCTGCCACCATTGTGGTATAGAGGGTCATATGAAGAAGAATTGCTACAAATGGCTAGAGGAGCAAGGCAAGAGCAGTTCTCAACCGAAGAACAAGGGTGGTGAAGCGTTCATCACAATCTCAGGTGATGTAGCGTACTGTACTACCCATGATGAGACATGCCGTCACGTCTCAAGAGAAGACACGAAATGGGTGGTAGATACTGCAGCATCCTACCACGTAACTCCCTACAGGCACTACTTCATAACAACAAAGCTGGAGACTTTAGAGCAGTGAAGATGGGTAATTCCAGTTCCTCTGGAATAGCCGGAATTGGTGATGTACAAATAAAGATAGGTACCGGGAGCACAATCACTTTGAAGGATGTCAGATATGTGCCAGATCTTCGGCTCAATCTCCTGTCAGTGGTATCTCTTGACAAACAAGGGTATGAAAACCATTTTAGCAGAGGCACATGGAAAATGTCAAAGGGCGTTTTGACAATCGCTCGAGGACATGTTTGTGGCACATTGTACAAAACGCATTTGAGAATTTTTACAGACAGCCTCAACATTGCAGAGGAGGCTTCTCAGGATTTATGGCACCAGAGACTCGGCCACATGAGCGAGAAAGGGTTGACTACCTTGATGAAGAAGAATCTTATAAATGTTGACAAGAACGCTGCACTGTGTCCTTGCAATCATTGTCTATTCGGTAAGCAACACAGAGTGTCATTTAATTTCACTTCAACAAAAGGATCAGAGTTGTTAAGTTTGGTACACTCTGATGTCTGCGGTCCTATGGAGGTTGAATCACTCGGTGGAAGCAGATATATTCTGGCTTTTATCGATGATGCTTCTCGGAAAGTGTGGGTGTATTTCGTGAAGACGAAGGACCAGGTGTTCGAGTGCTTCAAGTCATTTCACGTCTTGGTGGAACGTGAAACAGGAAAGAAGCTGAAATGTCTCCGATCTGATAATAGAGACGAGTATACTTCCAAGGCGTTCGATGCATATTGCAGAGCATATGGCATTCGACATGAGAAGTCAGTGCCACGCACCCCTCAGCACAATGGCGTTGCTGAAAGAATGAACCGGACTATCATGGAGCGTGTACGGAGCATGCTGAACATGGCTAAATTTCCAAGCCATTTTGGGGAGAAGCAGTCAATACCGCATGTTATCTCATCAACCGATCACCTTCAGTACCACTCAACTTTGAAGTTCCAGAGAGGCTATGGACAAGTAAGGATCCTACATACTCACATCTTAGAGTATTTGGGTGTTCATCATATACACATGTATCCAAAGAGCTCAGACAGAAGCTTGATGCGAGAACAATCCCATGCATTTTCATTGGCTACGGAAATGAAGAGTTTGGATACAGGTTATGGGATCCTAAGGATAAAAAAGTGATCAGAAGCAGGGATGTTTTGTTTCACGAAAATTTGACAATAGAAGACATTGAAAAATCCACAATGTCTCAGAAGTCAAATGAGGGTGCTCAAGTTTCAAATGAAGCACCAGAATTGTTCTTTAGAAATAACCGACCACTATCTCATAGGCATTCTGGTGGTGAAGTGCCAGAAGAAAACTCAGAAGCAGAAGAAGATGAGGAGACAGAAGAGAGTGCTGAGCAAGGGGAGCCACAACCCACCTCACCAGAACCATCACACGACACAGATGATGGTAGTTCTTCTCAGATGGTTCTAACTGCTCGTAGATCTAAACGAGGCCATATACCATCAAAAAGGTACTCATCATCTGAATACCTTTTGCTTACTGAAGATGGAGAACCGGAGAGTTTACAAGAAGCTATGTCTCATAAGGATAAAGAAAAATGACTGATAGCAATGCAGGATGAGTTAGAATCTCTGCAGAAAAATCAAACTTATGAGATCGTAGAACTTCCTTAAGGGAAGAAGGCACTGAGAAACAAATGGTTGTTCAAGTTAAAGAAGGATGCAAGCGGACAAGTGGTGAAACACAAAGCTCGGTTGGTTGTCAAAGGGTTCCACCAGAAGAAAGGAATTGACTTTGATGAGATATTTGCACCAGTTGTCAAGATGACCTCAATCTGAGTTATACTTGGCTTAGCAGCAAGTATGAACTTGGAGCTTGAACAGATGGATGTGAAGACAACATTTCTTCACAGAGATTTGAAAGAAGAAATCTATATGCAGCAACCAGAAGGTTTTGAGGTTTTAAGTGATAATCTCGTGTGCAAGCTATCTAAAAGCTTGTATGGTTTGAAGCAGGCACCAAGGCAGTGGAATAAGAAGTTTGACTCATGCATGAAGAGTCAAGGCTACAAGAAGACTACTGCAGATGAGTGTGTATACATCAAGAGACTTTCAGACGGTACCTTCATTGCTCTTCTACTATATGTAGACGATATGTTGATTGTTGGGAAAGATCAAATGAAGATAAACCAACTGAAGAAAGAACTCTCTAAGTCTTTTGATATGAAAGACTTAGGACCGGCTCAACAGATTCTTGGGATGCAGATCACTCGAGATAGGAAGAATCACAAGTTATGGCTATCTCAAGAGAAGTACATTGATCGGGTACTTAAGAGATTCAACATGAATAATACCAAACCAGTTAGTGTTCCACTTGCGAATCACTTCAAGTTGAGCAAAAGAACATGTTCCACATCCAAGGAAGAGATCGGGGAGATGTCAGCGGTACGCTATTCTTCAGCAATTGGAAGTCTGATGTATGCCATGGTATGCACACGGCCAGATATCGCTCATGCAGTGGGTACAATGAGTCGTTTTCTCTCTAACCCCGGGAAGGAGCATTGAGAGGTAGTCAAATGGATTCTCAGATACTTAAAGGGTACCACGAAGTTATGTCTTTGCTACGGTGGAGCTGATCCAGTCTTAGAAGGCTATGCAGATGCTGATATGGCTGGAGATATTGATAGTAGAAAATCTACTTCAGGATATATCTACACTTTTGCAGGGGGAGCTGTTTCTTGGCAATCAAGATTGCAGAATTGTGTCGCTTTATCTACAACAGAAGCAGAATACATTTCTGCAGCTGAAGCTGGTAAAGAAATGTTGTGGCTAAAGTGCTATCTCCAAGAACTTGGGATCTAGCAGAAAGAGTACAAGATACATTGTGACAGTCAGAGTGCTCTAGACTTGAGCAAGAACTCCATGTACCATTCCCGTACAAAACATATTGATGTTCGGTATCACTAGATACGTGAGACGATTGATCAACAACTGTTGAGACTAGTGAAGATCAATACAAAGGAGAATCCATCAGACATGCTGACCAAGGTGGTACCGAGAGACAAGTTCGAATTGTGCAAAGAACTTGTCGGCATACACTCAAACTAAAAGCCAGTGTACCCTCCTTCAGGTGTATGGGACTGGAGGGGGAGATTTGTTGGGTCCATCCCATAATTTGAGGAAGAAAACATCTCCCTCATTTTAAGGAAGAAAGCATTTCCCTTGTTTTGAGGAAGAAAATATATTCCTTGTTTTAAGGAAGAAAACATCTTCCTTGTATTTGGGAAATTGTCAAGTGCTTGCTTGAGTCACAAATGACATCAATAGGTTAATTTCATCCCTATAAATAGGGAAGCCTTCTATCATTTGTAGACACACCAAAATCTCAGACAATACATCTGAGTGAGAGGTATTCCATAGACTGTAAGAAAATAGTCTGTGAAGAAAAATAGAGTGTGAGTGATATTGTAGTGAGGTGGGAAAAAAATCAAAAGAGTGTTTTTCTTTTGGGGGTGTAGTGGTCTTAGGAGTATTTGTACTCGTTACTACACAGTGTAAAATTCCTTGCTATAGTGATATCAGCTGCTCCTCTTGATCGTGGTTTTTTCCCTTATTCAGAAGGGTTTCCACGTAAAAATCGTGGTGTCATTATTGCTGCATTTTATTCTTGCTGATTTAACCATAAGTTAGTGTTCCGCGTTTATCACTAATACCGAGAATATTATTCTTGCGGTCTATTTTTATTCCCAACATCCTTGACATGCAATGAGATAGTCTATGTGTTGATGTGTATTCTTTAATCAATCTTCTCTTCAGTTTCTTAAATTGAAAAGAAATTTCAAGAAATATTGTACTCTAATGATTGTTGTGTTCTTATAATAGCCAATTACATTAAAATTTTAAATTCCTGTATTAGAGTGAGATAGATTTTTGTATAATCTTTATTTAGTTCCATGTGTGAAAATATGCTTTGTTGAAACTCGACCCTCCTCTCTTAGTTGCTTTCGCACGATGCAGAATTTTATGAGATATGAATTTTCACTAAAGTAAAAATCAACTAGGGAGTAGGGCTCTAAATGGTCATTAAAATGGAAATGCAACAGACTTAGCAAGGAAATTGTCAACCTGGATATTTAATATATGAGAAGAATTGCAACTCATTAGTTATATGATTTAATATTTATACTATTTAAAAGAGTATGTACAATTTGATATGAGATACACGTGTAACGCACGTGTTCAGAAATTAGTAATATATAAAATTCACTGTTACACATATGGGGGCACACGTCAAAATATGAAGAGATTCAATTGTGAAAAATCGATCCGAAACCAATTGAAATTTAATTGTATCAAAATATTCGAGTATGAGAATATGTAACTCTACAATATCTAATTCTAAACGACGCTATATGGTCCGATTTGGGCACAAACCGCAGTCATATTTCTTTTCAAAATGTTAATCTGTTTGAAATATTAAAATTTCTTAGTGATGAGTTCCTTTGTAGCTCATTCTCTAACTGACCTATTATGAATTTGAACAGGAAAAATACAAGCTATTGTTTTTTTTAACAGATAGCACACCATTTAAGAAAAAAACATACTTCGCCTTGAAATCTTGCAGTTGGCGGCCTGTGAAGTCAAGGAATTAACTAGAGTAGAATTTTTATGATTGTTAAAGCATCTTTGTGAATCTGTAATGTTTGCAGATATAAAGGTCCCAAAACAGGGGAAATAAGTGAGGGTGGTTTCCAATTTCTAACCCGCTCAAGAAAAAAAAGGTAAAACGAAAGCGTCTTTCCAAAAAGAATCCTCACATTGAACTGCAAAAAGATTTTCACCAATATCTAATGTTAGAAAAATAGGTAAACATATAATAGTCGAAGAAGAAATGGCTTTGAGGCGTGGAAGAATCTATCCTTAAAGAGATATTACTCATACACAGATTGGGAAAAGTACAAGCAATTCCCTTCAGGATACAACAAAGCCAAGATTATACCTGTAAATTTTTGTATATTCTTCTTCAAGAGCGTCCTTATATTTATAGAATTTGAGAGATGACTTTTCAAAATAGTCATGTCCTTTCACGAATAAATGTATCTATTCAATTTAAGTCCTCTTATATTACAAACTATCAAACATCTAATACCTAAAGACTGATATATATGGTCTGAGTTTAGGCAACTGTCACGCCCCGAACCATGGCCTGGGCGTAACACGGCACTCGGTGCCTGACTGCATGTGACCGAGCGAACCGCATGACTTGCTGAATCATCATGAGGCATACATGAGCAGAAATATATTATGAAACATGATGGGCTTTAAGAAAACATATGAAGCCATAATAATTATAAAATACTTGTTTAAAACCAAGAACGCGGATAATACCATAACTGAGCCAAAATGGCTAACCGTTTCTGAAAGTCTAACATGACCCAACTGACTTGTCTAGTCTATGAAACCTCTATTATGAGTCTGACTGGAAAACATACTTACTGGAACAAGGCCCCCAGCATACCTTTAGATGCAAAACTAAATAACGAAAGACAATGTCTAAACCCCGAATGAGATGAGGCTCACCAAATAAGCTGGTACGTGCAAATCCTAATGAGCAGAAGCGTCATCCTATAAATCCGTACCTGCATCGTGAAATGCCGGCCCCCGGGCAATCAAAGGGGACGTCAGCACATTGAATGTACTGGTATGTAAAGCAACCGAAAGAAACAACATGGGACATGGAATAACATGATAAGAACTGAAACTGAAAATCTGGACATGAACATGAGCATGAGTACATAGGTATATATATAACATAAGCAAAAACATGATAAGTAGGGAGAGCATTTCATAAACCGACATGTGATATCACCACGTGGGTACGTGGAGTCTGGTACCTCGCCGGACCAGCAGAGCCCTCATGCCTTGCCAGGGTATAAGGTGGTAACGTGCCTGATGGATCCATTCAGTGTAAAATTAAGGTATCGTCTTAACTGGGCGGAGCCATCCTTGTCCTATGGTGGCTACATAGTTTCAGGCTATCTGAGCCTTCTCGGTAATTCGTGCAACTCCCAAAAACATGAACATGATATAGTTGGCTAAGAAGCCCATGATTTTCGTGAATTACTTGTACTTGTCTTGTAATCATGACTTCACGAAAATAACTTGTAAACATAGTTTCATGAAATAACTTGTAAACATGGTTTCATGAAATAACTTGAAATATAGTTTCATAAGATAACTTGTCGTAGTCTTGCAAACATGTTCTTGAGTCATGAGTAATCACAATAGTTCGTAATCATATATATAATTGACTTGAAAACATGCTTGTAACTTGCTAGATAGAATCATAAAGTTTCATATAAACATAATGAGAACACATGAGAAAGAATTCATGGATTAAGCTGGGATTCCTAATAACCGTAATGGAAGATTAGGAATACAATAACGAATATAGATACAAGATTCATGTGCATAAATACATAACTACGGGCTACCAATATGTTGGATTTAGTGCCCTAGGATTTGAACTTCATGAATATCAAGAAACGGAGCATGGGAAAGAACATAGAGATTCCCACACGTGGATGGAAGTTCTACATACCTTGACTTCCTCCTTTTGAGCGCATCACAATGTCTTTCAATCCCTTCAACTTTAATCTATAGCAATACAGGTGATAGGGATTCCATATTAGCAACAATATCCATGCTTTGATCATCTAAGCATTTTTATCAAACACTTGGTGGGCATGAAGCTCCACAACCTTCATTAATGGTGTTTTCTTCACCCAATCCCCATTCTATTACTTCTAGCTGATTCTACAATCTCAATTAGATGTAATTAACATCATTCTTCATCACCCACATGAATACAACTATCCCAAGTCAACAATCTAAAAACTCTAGCATAATTCATATAATTCTCTTTATAAAACCCATTTATTATTCTCCCAAGAATTCATTAATTCACAACTATAAATGATTAGGGAGTAGAAACATTACCTTTTATGAGCAGCCACCACGAAAACAACATCCACAAGTTCGATTTTTAGCTTAGAACGACGGCAACAACTTGTACTACACTTTATCCTTCACGAGCCTCGGGATTCGGGGCCTTCAACTTGATTGATTCTCTACTTTATCTCTCTAACTCTCATCTCTCTCTAAAATCTGAAAATATGAGAAAATGAGGCTGCTAGGGTTAACATTTCCCTTAAATAGTAAGGGGAAATGGGCTTGACCCGACTTGAAATCGGGTTGGGCCTAGTCCACTACTCAGCTTGACCTTTCTGCCTTAAAACGTCCATATCTCCCTATCCCGATGTCACTTGTAGGTCCACAACCTATGGTTGGAACTGTATTTTAATTATCTACAACTTTCATTCTTTGAGTTTTTCCAAATTCCCAATTAATGATATGGTTATGGCCTCTCGAAGTCAGGTGATCCGAAACGTACTTAGCGGACCAAAGGACGCCCCAAAGGATGCCTCGTAACACGTGTTACGGCCCGTAACTTGGGACCGTCCCTTAGTGAAAATTTTCAGTGAGTTTCTGGAAATTTTTGGGACTTTACGGCTCCATGTTACGACCTGTAACGTCCCACAGGCAGAATTTCCAGCTTAGACAGGCTTCAGTAAAATGGGCATAACTTTTTGTACGTAGCTTTTTTTGGACTGGGCGACCTACCGTTGGAAATATATTTCAAAGATATACAACTTTCAAGGAGGAAATGTTCCCAAATTCCTTACATATTTTTCCGTATACTCATTTTAATAGAGGCATAGTGCAAACTCACTTGAAAACGCGTCCCGTAGGGTAGTTTCCGACTTTCTTTTGCTCAAGGAATCTTCTCATGTATTTATTGGGTTCAAACACCATTTATACAATACTCAAATTGGGTTCGTTATACCCCCGTCTTACGAGTCAAATCTTATCCCGAATGCACGAGGTGTTACAATATCTCCCCCTTGGGATCATTCGTCCTCGAATGATGGGTCATGGTTAAGAATATGGCTGGACATGGCTTCACTACATGAATGTGAAAGAAACATGAAATGAAACATAAAGACTGAACTAATATGACATGGTTACATGGAAACGTGAATACTGAGACATAACATGACATGGGCTATAGAAATTTACCTTGAGAGTTCTCTCCTTGTTCTTCAAACAAAAATGGGTACTTGGACTTCATATCCTCCTCGGCTTCCCATGTAGCTTCCTCAACTTTCTGACTCCTCCACAGGACTTTCACTGAGGCTACTTCCTTAGTTCTCAACTTGCGAACTTGACGATCAAGAATGGCTACAGGGATCTCCTCATACGTCAACCTATCCTTAACTGTTATAGTATCAGCAGGAACAACCAACGACGGGTCTCCTACACACTTCCTCAAAATGGACACACAAAACACGGGATGTACAGCAGCCAAGTTTTGTGGCAACTCAAGTTCGTAAGCCACTAGACCAACTTTTCATAGAATTCTATAAGGTCCAATATATCTGGGACTTAGCTTCTCTTTCTTGCCAAATCTCATAACACCCTTCATGGGTGAGACTTTAAGGAACACCCAATCATCAACTGAAAATTCTATGTCCCTTCGCCTCACATCTGTATAAGACTTCTGGCGACTCTGAGCCATTTTCAAACGCTCCTGTATAAACTTGACTTTCTCCATAGCCTGATAAACCAAATCTGGTCCTAACTGTTATATCCCGCAATTTTGCATATTCGAAAAATTTGAAATAATTGTGACAAGTTAAAGACAAGGCCATATTTTTATTTTGTTGAATATATAAGTTGTTCATGGAAAATATTGATGTGGAAATATGAAGGGAGGCTAAGGACAAAAATTGAAATTTCGAAAATTTGTTTCATGAATTACAAAAAATAGCCACTATTAATTGGGCTAAAAAAAAAAGAGAAAGACAAGAGGCCCAAAAGAGGAGGTGGCCGGCCATGTACATAGAAAAGGGGCCCAAGCCCAAGTAAAATTTAGACTATGTATTAAAGGAGAAAAGAGGCCACCATTCTTTCATTTTCAAGAAACTTCAAGAACAAAAAAAATTAGAGCAAAAGGAGAGGGGGGTTTCGGCCCCCAAGAGAAAAAAAAATTGTTGAGCCATCTAACTTGATCCAAAAATTTGTTTCTTTTTGAGTTCCTATTAAGTTCAAGGCCCTCTTCAAGATGATATAATTATTTTGGCAAGAAAGTGACTTTAGTGGCAAGTGGAAGTTTTGGGAAAAAGGTAAGAATTTCATGTTCTTATAATGTTATGGAAGGTTATATATGTTATAGTATGTAAAAATGAATGAAAAGTATGAAAATCTTGTGTGTTGTGGATAAGGGTGTGTTGGCCGTGTGCATCATGTTGGAGGAGGAATATGAATTAAATTATTTAGTATGTTAATTGTGTTGTTGTAGTCTTGTGATGAAAAATGGAAGGTTAATGGTTCTAGTTGGCATGAGAAAATTGTTGTTAAGTTGTTGTCGGAAAGTATGCGATTTTATTATAGTTTATGTAATTATGAGAATGAAGTTGTAAGATGAAAATTGTTGTTGTTGTAAATGAAATTGGAAGATAAGAATATGTTGTGGATGTTTATGTTGAAGATTGGAAGTTTAGGTGAATTATGGTTTTGGTGGAAGTTTGTATATTTTGTATATTTTGTGAATATATTGTAGAAACGATACAAAATGCTTCCGAATTGTATTGTGATGATCTTGGTTGGGAATGAATAAGAGACTGTGGTATTGATTTGAAAATGTGAAGTTGGAATAAAAGATATTGCATTATGTTGGAAAGAAGATTAGTTATGCTATATTGTGTTCTATAATGATTGTTGATGTTGTGGGCATTGTTGTTGGTTTGGTTGTTGTTGTTTTGAGCCGAGTTATATTCTCGGGGCAGCGAAATTATAAGGGAAATGCTGCCCAAATTTTTGTAGACAAGTGATGAATTAAAGATTTGAATGCTAAAAGTCTTACTACTGACAATTGGTAAATATGACCATTTGTAGATTTTGGGCGAAACGGGAATTGAATCTGGACGAGCGTAATGCGCAACTAAGGTATGTAAAGTCTTGCCCTTCATTCTTTGGCATGTTCTAAACATAATAGGCTCGGCCGCGAGCCTTAGATACGACCCTGTTCCTAGAAATTTGAGATTGAAATTGGCTCCATTTCATTCAATGGGATTGAATTGGTTTCTTAACATTTCGTCGGCAAAATGACCTATATGTATCCAACTTTCACAAATGAAGTCGGAATGCCCTAAAACTCTTACGGATGACTCCATAAGACATATGATCCATAATTTACGTACGCCACCTCGATGCGGTCCAAGGTGGGCCCACAAATCCTGATACTTTCTGTATGGCTTTAGCTAACTCATTTCTGTCCGGAATTCACGGGTAGCTTTTGGTTATTATTCTGTTTACTATGCGATAAGTGTTATGACTACCTTTATGAGTCTTATAAAATATTTTTGACATCTGGAACGTTTCTGGAAATCTTATTCTGATATTCTGGATAAGCTACGTACCTTTGATATTTTTCTGCTATACGATTTTGGCATATATGAATCTTGTGTGATGCATGATCCTGGCATGTGTGATTTATGTTTGGAAAGTAATGAATTTGGCATTCTGTTATTACCTCTTTTGCCAAGTCCCGGGCCGGTTATATTATTGTGCGCACTATGTGATATCGACCGCTGGACCCCTGACCGCGGTATGTCCGACATTGACCGCTGGACCCCTGACCGCGGTATGCCGGATTTGTGATATTGACCGCTGGACTCCTGACCGCGGTATCTGCGACATTGACCGCTGGACCCCTGAGCGCGGTATGTCGGGTTTAAGATGTTAACCGCTGGGTACTTGGCCGCGGTATGTGTGATAGTGACCGCTGGACTTTTGGCCGCGGTAATTGTGTGTTTATTTTCTGTGTGTATGAGACGGAAATGTTTTTCAAAAGAAAGCAAAGCAGTTTGGCATTCTGATTGCCGTATTTGTCTTCCGGGACCTGATATATATGCTATCTGTATCTGTATATGCTTATGACTCTGCATGCATGATTCCGTCTGTTACACTTCCGGAAATCTGATTCACACTATGATTCAGTCTGTTACACTTCTGTACCTCGGACTCTGATTATGATTATGTCAGCCATATTTTGTGCCCTGGTCCGTATGGTGATTCTGTCCGCTATATCTCTGCACTTCTGGTTCGGACTATGATTATATTTGTTATATTTCCGCTTTACATACTCAGTACATTTTCCGTACTGACCCTCTCTTCTTCGGGGGATGCGTTTCATGCCGCGCAGGTACTCCCAGGTGAGTTGAAGGTAGTATAGAAGATGTTCCAGTGCAGATGGCGAGCTCCATTTGTTCCCGGAGTGCTGCCGAGTCAGGGTTTGTATGTTATGCTTTTTGGACTACGTTAGAGACTTTGCAGACAGCGTCGTGGGTATTGGTTGTCAATTTGTAAGCGGCTCCGTCAGCCGATGTGTCGGTTTGTGTTATGTACTGAATTTTGTATGATCATAGATTTGTTCGGCTTGGAAGCTACGAGAAAGAATATTTCAAAAAGAAATTACTATGTATTTTACCTTGTTTGATTTAAAAAGTTTGATGTGATTTTATGTACAGCAAGAGTCTGAGGGTTCGCTCGACCCTAGGCAAGGGTCGGGTGCCCATCACACCCTAGGAATATTGTGGTGTGACAAAGTGGTATCAGAGCAGGTCTGTCCTAGGGGTTGTCTGCAAAGTCGTGTCCGGTAGAGTCCTGTTTATGGTGTGTAGCGCGCCACATTTATAAACAGGAGGCTACGGGGCATCTAGGGATTGTTGACCTTCTTTCTATCATAGATCGTGCGATAGAGCCAAGTTATAGGAAAAACGAAACTCCTTCTGTAAGCCCTACATACGATGGAAAAGGGTAAGTGACGATATGAAAAGGTCACAAGGGTAAGTATGAATGTATTATTCTGTCACCTGAAATTTGCAGTTCCGGATGGCTAGAATGTGGTACATAGCCATATGATCTGTAAGGCATTGTTGATATCTGATGTGTGCATATTTTGAAAGGAAATAATGGTATAAGAAGTAAAAGAACCAAGTCTGTTGAAGGACCCAGAGAAAGTTGACAAGCAGTTGCTGTAAATTATTATGTACGAATGGTGAGTGGAAATTCAAACAGGTTGGTGACCGTGTATGTATGAGCAATGGCGATGAAGGCACATTTTGTTATCGATGGGACCCTGAGAACCCAAGACGGAAGATAACTATTCATAAAAGTGAAAGGTGAATATTAAGGGTCACAAAGGGTGAAATAGTAATTGTACAAAGAAGGACGTGTTACGAACATGCCCCGGAACCTGTAAGACTTTGACTTACTCCAGAACATATAATAAAGGTCATGTGCGGAAGTGGATGCGGAAATATCAGCATTAAGGCGCCAGATTCTAGCAAAGTTTCGAGGGTAAGCGTGCTCAGGTGGGAGCAATTCTAGGATGGGTGACCCCCCCTGGGAAGTATACCAGAATTTTATGTATTCCGATATAAGAGGCGAATGGAAAACTAAAATAGCCTGAGTGAAATTAGAATATACGAGATGGTTGGAGACCATAAAAGACCGCACAACACGCAACCGGTTAGATTAGAGAAGAGACAGAAAGAACGCTACAACTTTGGAATTAGAGTAAACTTGAACGACGTTTGGAGGTAATGTGTGGCCTAATTGAAAATAATTATGTATACACACATGAATGCGTATGATGCCTTATCTGTGATTGTATTGGTGAACACGTGTGTCCCCGCGACCGGTACCATAATGTGGAAGGCACCAATTGAATAAGGGTACCGAACTCCAAGTAACAATAACAAAGGTAAATGGTGCAAATGTTATAAGGTAGGCTGCTTTTATTTTTCTCTATCTGTTAAGATTGGAAAGTTCCAGTACAATGATACTTGGAAAGGAAAGAGAGTAAGTAAAGGAAAAGCAAAAAGGTCAAACATTGGAAGGAAGCGAAAGGTAAGAAACATGACAGAACAGAACCTCCAGAAAAGGAACGATGGGTAAAGCACGGGACTATTTGGGTAAACTGCAAGCATGGACACGTGAAAAAAAAAAAGATAAAGTGTGGTTATATGAAACGAGGGAAAAGTGTGTGAGGTTTGAAAATTGACTTAAGCAAGCGAGGCCAAAAGAATCATGACCACGACAAGAAATATGAAGTAAGAAATGGGATGATAAAGCTCTGTGAAAATGTTAGGAGATTTAAACTCCCGAAAGGTATATAAAGAAATAGATGGCGTGGTTAAGAAGAATCATGAGTAAGTGAGCCAAATAAGTGAAAAGGTTAATAGTGGGGGAAAAGGCGTAGGAATATTGACAAGAATGACAGTGTCGACAAAACTTATGGTAAGAAGTTTCGGCATGTTATGCGTAGAGTTCGGAAGAAAGACGAGGAATGAAAAATAATCGAAAACGAGGATACTCGAAGATTGTGACATATAAAGAACCCCTTAACATGTCGGCACATTAAAAGAATAATGGAGAGAATGATAAGGACTTAAAGGATATTTCAGATGATGACGACTATTGTATCTATGTTTGGTTTGGAATTTCTTGAAAGAAAGAAGGAACACAGCGTCTGCGAAAGAGCGAAAAGGATTCGTCGGTTACTAGAAGATAGTTCATGGCCCAGTGACTGTGTGGAATATGAGAAAATACGCTATGAAAGTATATGAATCATCGACGTGAAGCGATACTCAATCATATTTGCAAAGAATCCACATCGGAGAGTCAACAAAGGATAACTATAAAAAGAACCCTCCCGAAGTATTGTGACGCCCCATAAGATTAGTTGAACATTCGAGGACGAATGTTCTAAAGGGGGGGGGGGGAGGATGTTATATCCCGCAATTTTGCATATTCGAAAAATTTGAAATAATTGTGACAAGTTAAAGACAAGGCCATATTTTTATTTTGTTCAATATATAAGTTGTTCATGGAAAATATTGATGTGGAAATATGAAGGGAGGCTAAGGACAAAAATTGGAATTTCAAAAATTTGTTTCATGAATTACAAAAAATAGCCACTATTAATTGGGCTCAAAAATAAAAAAAAAAGACAAGAGGCCCAAAAGAGGAGGTGGCCGGCCATGTACATAGAAAAGGGGCCCAAGCCCAAGTAAAATTTAGACTATGTATTAAAGGAGAAAAGAGGCCACCATTCTTTCATTTTCAAGAAACTTCAAGAACAAAAAAAATTAGAGCAAAAGGAGAGGGGGTTTCGGCCCCCAAGAGAAAAAAAAAATTGTTGAGCCATCTAACTTGATCCAAAAATTTGTTTCTTTTTGAGTTCCTATAAAGTTCAAGGCCCTCTTCAAGATGATATAATTATTTTGGCAAGAAAGTGACTTTAGTGGCAAGTGGAAGTTTTGGGGAAAAGGTAAGAATTTCATGTTCTTATAATGTTATGGAAGGTTATATATGTTATAGTATGTAAAAATGAATGAAAAGTATGAAAATCTTGTGTGTTGTGGATATGGGTGTGTTGGCCTTGTGCATCATGTTGGAGGAGGAATATGAATTAAATTATTTAGTATGTTAATTGTGTTGTTGTAGTCTTGTGATGAAAAATGGAAGGTTAATGGTTCTAGTTGGCATGAGAAAATTGTTGTTAAGTTGTTGTCGGAAAGTATGCGATTTTATTATAGTTTATGTAATTATGAGAATGAAGTTGTAAGATGCAAATTGTTGTTGTTGTAAATGAAATTGGAAGATAAGAATGTCACGACCCAGCTAGGGGCCGTGACGGGTACCCGGGGCTAGCCACCGAGCACCACTCGTTCTAATACTCATCTTACTCATTTAATGCCCTTTTACCAATTTTATACACGAATTGTAGGAAAATCATATTTTATATAGAAACATAAATACTTATATACATTTTCCTCTCGGCCATCAAAATAATATATACATAATAATAACATCTTGTGAGACCATCTGACCCACACTGCGTATCTACGAGCCTCTACTGACATACTAAACATATAGACGGAACAAGACTCCGTCGTGCCCAAAATATGCATATATACCAAAAGAAGAATCATAAGCACATCCGGACAATGGAGTGCTCTCAATCAGCTGACAGCTACTAAGGGTCTGGACCAAGCTCACCTCCCTGTCTACCTGTGGGCATGAACACAGCGTCCAAAGAAAACGGACGTCAGTACGAACATTGTACTGAGTGTGAGAGGCATAAATAATAAAGAAAGACATTGTTAATATAATGTGAACATCAATATGAAACATCTGAATCTGAATGACAATCATAAAAGAAGTAATGCATGCTGTCTTACTCATACTCATCATGATTTCATATATGCATAATATGCAAGCTGCCCGTCCATATCGGAACGGTGTAATAATCAATAACATTAGCCCGCGTCCAGGCCTCCCGCGTCCGGGGTACCATCTCATGCCGCCCACTAGTGGTGTCTGCCCATGCCAAAAGGTCATGGTGTATCCGTATAGCTGCCCGCCTTGGCGGTGACTGCCCGGCCAACTAGGCGCGGTGTAATATGATCATGGCATGCTCATAAAAAAAATACTTGTAATAATATGCTTATCATAGTACATGCATAAGACTCAAGATCAACTATACTCTGTCGGGGTGGCGTAAGGTCGTGATCCCCCGATTTCATTATGGAGCAATTATTGACATTCTGCCTCACCTTGAAGGAATTAGTACATAAGGTGAGTGTAAGAAATAAATAACATCATTATCAATATGGCATCATCATATCATATCTCTTATCTCTTATCTTATATAGACATTTATGAACTTAGGCTTCTAGCTTTTCGGAAAATAAGAACTCATGAAGAGGAAAAAACAACTTATGCTATAGGATTCATGCCATTAGAAAGAAAGGACTAGCCTCACATACCTTTGTCGTTTAGCTATGTTGTCGTTCACTTTCCCTCCCCCAATGTCACGTCGTTACCTTCACGGGAGAATTTGTATTAACATTAGTTAATCGACTATAAGAACGCGTCGTAAATTCTAGAGAAAATTGGGCAGCATTTCCCCTGTAAACTTAACAATCCTCGAAATTCCAACTTAGCCAAACATCAATCAAAATACCAACAACAACAATACCAACAATTTCATATCAAACTAGGATTAAATCCATTCTTAAATTACTCCCAAAACAGCCCAACATGCATTCGGATGCCAATGCTTGTATACACTTCTTTATTTCCGTATATCCATAATATAACAACAACAACTACAGCCAATCCTCCGATATTCCAGCCCTCAAAACAGTCCATAACGACCATAAAACAGTCCCCAAAATATCATCGCAAAACAGCCACAAATATTATACCAAAACGCTCCAAAATATAGTCACAAAATAACCACGAAAATTACATAAAACAGCTCCAAAATATTGTCACAAAACATCCACGAAAATTACATAAAACAGCCCCAAAATATTGTCATAAAACAGCCACAAAAATTACATAAAACAACCCCAAATATCGGCACAAAACAGCCCGGTATACGCTTTGTATACAATATCTTTATACACTTTATTCTCCCAAATTCAAGAACAACAACTTATCAACAACATCAACAACAATATCAACAACCTCATATAGCAATATAAGCACCTAGAAATCTCTCAAAGTTCCAATAAAAAACAACCCTCAAGGCAACCATATGAACCAACTAATCTATGACTTCATAACATAATTCCCTTCACTTTAAACTAGGGAATTCTCCCATGAATAACTTAATTAACAATAATAGAGTATATTACATACCTTATTGCCCAGAAAACTCAACTAAAATCCTAGCTCCAAGCTTCAATAATCAGCCACACATCAAGCACCAAATACTATAATCCTTTCCTAACTAGTTTCCAATTTCCTAAGATGAAATCTTGCTTTGATTTGGAGGAATTCAACTTGAAAGATTTAGAGAGTTTTTAGGAGGGTTTGGGAGGGTTTAGAGAGAGTTTAGAGTGTGAGAGAGGTAGAAAATGAAAAAAAAAATCAGATTTTTTTCGTTTTTTTAGTCTCTGATTTTTACTGTTCACCGGTACTGTTCATCCGCATCTACTGTTCATCCGCGTCTACTGTTCACCCGCAGAATTATTTCATGGACTCAATTTTTTTTTCTGAGGTGTAACAAAGAATATGTTGTGGATGTTTATGTTGAAGATTGGAAGTTTAGGTGAATTATGGTTTTGGTGGAAGTTTGTATATTTTGTATATTTTGTGAATATATTGTAGAAACGATACGAAATGCTTCCGAATTGTATTGTGATGATCTTGGTTGGGAATGAATATGAGAATGTGGTATTGATTTGAAAATGTGAAGTTGGAATAAAAGATATTGCATTATGTTGGAAAGAAGATTAGTTATGCTATATTGTGTTCTATAATGATTGTTGATGTTGTGGGCATTGTTGTTGGTTTGGTTGTTGTTGTTTTGAGCCGAGTTATATTCTCGGGGCAGCGAAATTATAGGGGAAATGCTGCCCAAATTTTTGTAGACAAGTGATGAATTAAAGATTTGAATGCTAAAAGTCTTACTACTGACAATTGGTAAATATGACCATTTGTAGATTTTGGGCGAAACGGGAATTGAATCTGGACGAGCGTAATGCGCAACTAAGGTATGTAAAGTCTTGCCCTTCATTCTTTGGCATGTTCTAAACATAATAGGCTCGGCCGCGAGCCTTAGATACGACCCTATTCCTAGAAATCCGAGATTGAAATTGGCTCCATTTCATTCAATGGGATTGAATTGGTTTCTTAACATTTCGTCGGCAAATTGACCTATATGTATCCAACTTTCACAAATGAAGTCGGAATGTCCTAAAACTCTTACGGATGACTCCATAAGACATATGATCCATAATTTACGTACGCCACCTCGATGCGGTCCAAGGTGGGCCCACAAATCCTGATACTTTCTGTATGGCTTTAGCTAACTCATTTCTGTCCGGAATTCACGGGTAGCTTTTGGTTATTATTCTGTTTACTATGCGATAAGTGTTATGACTACCTTTATGAGTCTTATAAAATATTTTTGACATCTGGAACGTTTCTGGAAATCTTATTCTGATATTCTGGATAAGCTACGTACCTTCGATATTTTTCTGATATACGATTTTGGCATATATGAATCTTGTGTGATGCATGATCCTGGCATGTGTGATTTATGTTTGGAAAGTAATGAATTTGGCATTCTGTTATTACCTCTTTTGCCAAGTCCCGGGCCGGTTATATTATTGTGCGCACTATGTGATATCGACCGCTGGACCCCTGACCGCGGTATGTCCGACATTGACCGCTGGACCCCTGACCGCGATATGCCGGATTTGTGATATTGACCGCTGGACTCCTGACCGCGGTATCTGCGACATTGACCGCTGGACCCCTGAGCGCGGTATGTCGGGTTTAAGATGTTAACCGCTGGGTACTTGGCCGCGGTATGTGTGATAGTGACCGCTAGACGTTTGGCCGCGGTAATTGTGTGTTTATTTTCTGTGTGTATGAGACGGAAATGTTTTTCAAAAGAAAGCAAAGCAGTTTGGCATTCTGATTGCCGTATTTGTCTTCCGGGACCTGATATATATGCTATCTGTATCTGTATATGCTTATGACTCTGCATGCATGATTCCGTCTGTTACACTTCCGGAAATCTGATTCAGACTATGATTCAGTCTGTTACACTTCTATACCTCGGACTCTGATTACGATTATGTCAGCCATATTCTGTGCCCTGGTTCGTATGGTGATTCTGTCCGCTATATCTCTGCACTTTTGGTTCGGACGATGATTATATTTGTTATATTTCCTCTTTACATACTCAGTACATTTTCCGTACTGACCCCCTCTTCTTCGGGGGATGCGTTTCATGCCGCGTAGGTACTCCCAGGTGAGTTGAAGGTAGTATAGAAGATGTTCCAGTGCAGATGGCGAGCTCCATTTGTTCCTGGAGTGCTGCCGAGTCAGGGTTTGTATGTTATGATTTTTGGACTACGTTAGAGACTTTGCAGACAGTGTCGTGGGTATTGGTTGTCAATTTGTAAGCGGCTCCGTCAGCCGATGTGTCGGTTTGTGTTATGTACTGAATTTTGTATGATCATAGATTTGTTCGTCTTGGAAGCTACGAGAAAGAATATTTCAAAAAAAAATTACTTTGTATTTTACCTTGTTTGATTTAAAAAGTTTGATGTGATTTTATGTGCAGCAAGAGTATGAGGGTTTGCTCGACCCTAGGCAAGGTTCGGGTGCCCATCACACCCTAGGGATATTGGGGTGTGACACTAACAACTCTGCTTCACCAACTTCGAACCAACCAATTGGTGATTTACACCTTCGCCCATACAGAGCTTCAAACGGTGACATTCCAATGCTAGCATGATAACTGTTATTATAGGAAAACTCGATAAGAGGCAAGTGATCATCCCAATTACCTTTGAAGCCCAAGACGCATGCTCTCAACATGTTCTCTAGAGTCTGAATAGTACGCTCTGCTTGGCCATCTGTCTGCGGATGAAAAGCTGTGCTAAGGTTCACCTTGGTACCCAATCCTTTTTTAAAGGATTTCCAGAAGTTCGCTGTAAACTGAGCACCACAATCTGAAATAATGGACACTAGTGTCCCATGCAATCTGACAATCTCATTAACATACAACTTGGCATAATCTTCTGCTGAATCTGTGGTCTTGACTGGCAAAAAGTGCGCCGACTTAGTAAGCCTGTCAACAATCACCCAAATAGAGTCATGTCTCCTGGTTGAGCGAGATAGACCTGATACAAAGTACATATTGATCATTTCCCATTTCCAGACAGGAATATCAATATTCTGAGCCAAGCCACCAGGCCTCTGGTGTTTAGCTTTCACTTGCTGACAATTCGAACATTTAGCTACAAAATCTGCCACATTCTTCTTCATATCATTCCACCAGTAAATCTCTTTAAGATCATGATACATCTTAGTGGAACCTGGGTGAATAGAATATCTGGAATTGTGAGCTTCTGACATGATTCGCTGTCTGAGTCCATCTACATCTGGAATACATAATCTGCCTTGGTACCTCAAGGTACCATCATCTCCCCCTTGTTCAAAAGCCGTTGTCTTATGCTTGTGAATCCCCTCCTTTAGCTGCAATAAATAGGGATCACTAAATTGTTTCTCTTTGACTTCAACGACTAAAGAGGAAAGATCACTATTCCGAACAACCACGCCACCATCCTCGGAGTCTAAAAGTCAAACTCCAAGATTGGCCAAACGGTGAAGTTCCTTTGTCATAACTCTCTTATCCACGTCCACGTGGGCTAAACTTCCCATGAAATGCCGACTAAGAGCATCAGCTACAATATTCGCTTTCCCCGGATGATAAAGAATATCCACATCATAATATTTAAGCAATTCAAGCCATCTCCTTTGCCTAAGATTCAGCTCCATTTGCTTGAAGATATACTGCAGGCTTTTATGATCTGTGAAAATATCAACATGCACTCCATACAAATAATGACGCCATATCTTAAGTGCAAAAACTACAGCTGCCAACTCTAGGTCATGAGTCGGATAATTCTTTTCGTGAACCTTGAGCTGACGAGATGCATAAGCTACAACCTTACCATGCTGCATTAAGACACATCCGAGACCAACTACCGAAGCATCACAATAAACCACGAACCCTTCAGTTCCCTCTGGCAACGTCAAAACTGGAGCAGAAGTCAATCTCTTCTTCAACTCTTCAAAGCTTCGCTCACAAGCATCTGACCATTGGAACTTAACTTTCTTCTGAGTCAACTTAGTCAACGGAGCAGAGATAGAAGAAAATCCTTCTACGAAGCGTCGATAATAGCCTGCCAGACCCAAGAAACTTCTTATATCAGAAACTGAAGTGGGTCTGGGCCAACTCCTTACGGCTTCAATCTTCTGAGAATCAACTTTAACTCTTTCACCTGAGATCACATTGTTGACATCCAATTTTGTCCCTCCTTTATTTCAATTTATTTCTTTGAGCTTCTAAATTTGTTGACGAGCTGAACACTTTATTTTCACTACTATTAATTTTCACTATTTTTTGTATCAACATTACTAGTGTTACTTTATCACAAATTTTAAATGGTTCGTCATCGTTTCATTTTCGGGTTTGAACTCGTTAAATTAATTACAAGACAACCCTTTGTTAAATTCTTATTTTTTCTACATATTAATTATTAATTGTCTTCACATAGTATATATTGTACTAGTTAAAAGCCCAAGAATAATTAAAATAGAGGAGGAAGGATCAACAATTTTCAGCCAAATTAATGTCCCAAAATACGAATACAATATTCCTCAACAGACCAGCCCAACACCTTACCCGACCCGGTCCAGCCCAATCTTCTTATTTTGCCCTAATCCCTATCTCTTTCTCTTTCACCCCTCACTCTCTCTTTCCTTTCTCCTCTTTCTCTTCAACCACGCCGCCCTGCTCCCCTCTCTCTCTTCCACTTCCCTTTGTCCCCCACGCCTCTGTCCCCCCACGTCTCTGTCCCCCGCTCCTCTCTCTCCTCACTCTATAAAAAGAAGAGGATTCAGTGTTTTGAGGAGAGGGAATGAACTTAGACAAAAATCTGGAATCTACAAAATTCCCTTACAAAACACAACTTCTAATCGCCTCAAATTTTTCCATAAATCCTTAACTTTTACGACTTTCATTCGTTCGATTATCGTTCTAACTTTAAGACCGTTAAACATTCATTCTGTCTTGGTGTACTTTGGCCGCGACAGAGATTTTCGGATTCATTTGTGTCAAGTCCTACTCTGTTCCCAACGAGAGTAGATTCGACGACCTCGACACCCCAATTCTCTGCACCAACAGAAGGTAAACAATCCTTCTTTAATTAGTTTGATTTCAGTTTTAGTAATTTAATATGTATTTATGTGTTTATGCATGTCTGTCGTTTCGATCAGTTTAGTTCGTTCAGGTGTATTCTGTTATTTGTTAATCTAATTCTAATTAGTAGCTTGATAGGATTCGTGTATATCTGTGTTTATTTAAACAGCTGTGGTGACGTCAACTTTGATTCGTTTACCGCTTTCATAGATAGTCGTGGTAAGTCGTTTAGTTGAAATATGACAAGTGTTGATTTTGCTAGTTTCCTGCTTATTTAAACATTTATCATGAGTGGTTTGGTTAAATATGATGAAGTGTTGATCGCGTTAGTCTGTTGTTTACATAGTTGATGTAGTTGTCTAGTAAACATGGTTATTATTAATGCTTAATTTTGTTAGTTTGCTGTTACCATTAGAAATGTGTGACTGTGATGTTTTGGTAATTTGGGTCCTGTCCCTTTATTCGAACATGAGTGATCATATGCCTAATTTGAAAATGGAGGATTGTTTGATTCGATCTGTTTAGTGTACGTCTATTCGGAACTGCGAATACCTATTAAATTAAACATGAGTATTGTCTTACTCTTTTAAGTTGAAGCCATAAGTTTATGTTTATTGAATGGGAATTAATGTCAAATATCTATCGTTCTGTCTCTGCTGGAATGAATAATGAAATGGCTTTAACCCATTGTGTCTTTGCCTGCTTTCATCATCTGTCTACAAACTCTGATTTCTCTGGGATTAGTTGAGCCAAAATTTAGCCTGTGAAGATCCTGTACGATTTAAATATATGCCTATGATTGTCCAAGCACGATTCATATGTCTGCAGTGATTGACCACGTTATTTAAGGTTTATGACAAGCTTGCTTGCATTATATGCCTACTAGCCTTATTTGTGTGTTGAATTTTTTGAGAATTTGAACCTATCGTTGATCTTTGTTTCATCTCCAGCAGTGTTAAATATGCATACATTATGTTCCATTAAAACAGTTTCTTGGTTTCTAAATTTACAAATGATCTTGTGGAAAATACTTAGCTACATGTTTAGGCCATTTGCTTGTAAATGTTATCTCTATTTATGGTTATTCGAGTCCATACTAGCTTGTGAGGGTCTCTTGTCATTAAATATATATCTAGGCTGCTTAAGGGTAAAATGTATGTTGTATGTGTGTAATGTCTAACCAGACCTATTTAAGGACTATAACTAGGTTAGCTATGTGGATTATTCATTCTCGAGGTAAAATATGAACTGTCTACTTATGCTGTTTGAGAAGGATTTGAGTTTGTCACAGAAGGATATCATATTAGTGTGGTTTCTGTCCCATCTCACTCTCCCTGAAGCTGTTTGTTTCTATGCTTGTATTATTAGTAGTACGTTTTGTAATCTGGAAGGATTATGCATGCTCTCATATGTCTGTTTTGGTTAAGGCCCCTTGTTGTAGTGGTTTAGCAATATCGTATATGTTCTGTTTGAAGTGTCGTTGTGGATAAGAACTTAAGATGTGCTTTACCTGCCACCTGAACTATGTTAAAAATGATATCTGATCATACTATTCGACTAAGAGCATGTTAGTTTATGGGTTCTAGGCTATGTAAATAAAGACTGCTGAGGTAAAAGAGGCTTAATCACTTGTTTGTCTACTGTAAAGAACACTTATAAACACCATACGGCCCAGGTCAACCTGCATTCTTAACATGAACTTAGCTTTGTGTTATTTTTAGTTTGGTTTGCCACTGGTTTTTATTCTTCGTTCAGTTACAGAGTGAGCTTTTTGTGTTCTATATCTATTTTAACTATTTAATAGCCTTCTTCTTCGTAAACTGTAAATCTTTGTTTAACTCCTGTGTTGGGATTGTCTACTTTAAGGTTGGAATTCATTTAAATATGATCTTGTTTGATTGGCTAAGCTTGAGCTCACACTGAACCTAAAATGATCATTGAAATTTGATAAACACTTAAGACCATACAAATGTGTTTAAGAACAATCAAATGGGTGAGGTTTTAACCCTTGATTGTTGTACACACTTTCCTGATGGGATGGCTGCGCACTTGAGTTACCATACTCAATGGGCAACTGCTGCATTACGATAATATATTGCTACCGCATTTTGAGATAAGCTGTCACTGCACTTTGAGGCAAACAATTGTTGCATTAAAATAAGACATTTTATTGAGAATAGGTGCAATTGCTTGGGCTGAATCCTGTCACATTTTGATTCTACATGATAGCATTAATAAAATGCTGCAGTTTGAGATTTAATTGCCTACTGATGCCTTGATGAAACTTGTTGCATTTGGCTGCTATAATATGATGTCAATACTATACTAAGTGAACCACTGGTTTTAAAAGGAAACAGATGCTTTCATTTGATGAGAATGTACTGTTAAGCCTAGCTGCTACTGTTTCGAAATATCTATAATTGAGTTTTCTGTGTTTAGCATAATCAGCTGGTTAGAATATTTTCAATGCACCTACAATTGCTTCAATTTTGTTAAGGCAGTGAGGTTGTATACCTATGTATACATAAGGTATACTTCAAATATACATAGAATATATACGCTCTGCTGATTTGTTTGAGTTTATATCTTACATGTTTAACATTATCCATTGATCGTATACTAATCCTTTTCTTTTCATTTTTATGCATGACATCTCGCACACGAGTCCAAGCGACTCGTCATCTTCCCCGCATTGACGTTGGGCCAAAAGCCCAACACAACTCCTCTCGAGTCAACCCATATAGTAGCAGCCAATCCGCAGCCAAACAAGGAAATAAAAATCTGGGCCAAAGCCCAATAGGCAATGAACAGTTCGCAGCATATGTTGTGGTTGTTGGGCCGAAGCCCAACAGTGAATAGACCGTAGTAGTCCACAAAAAATGATTGGGCCGAAGCCCAACCGCAACAGACCACATCAATTGTTTTTTTGGAAAGTGGGCTGAGCCCATTTACATCATATCTATCCCTCTGTTTTTATTTTTGTGTGCATTTAATGTGTATTGTATGACTAACATTTTGTTTGTTAATTTAGGTAAACCTTAGTGACATTAAGGGTTTTAGTTTAGTAAAGGGTAGTTAATCCCACAAATTACATTCTCTTCTATTTATGTTCTAAACTATTTATAGTATCTATAACATTTATTTGGAGTAATTGATTTTCAAATAGCATGCCTACACATTCTTGGGTTAAAGGAATCATTTTCATTCTTACCGTCTTAGGATTTTCAAAACATCATAAATTATACATTAATGTTAGCGTATTTTGAGAAATAAAAAGGCAAGCTAGTTCTGTGGATAACTTCTTCACTTTAGCTCTTTTTCAACGCTTGAAACATATATTTGCTAAAACAATCCTTACATAGTCTATATTGAACTAATAGTCTTTTGTAAGTCTTACTTTTAAATAGCACTCAAAATCTTCTTTTATACAACTAATTATTTTTTCTACTAGTCCTCTTTTAAATAGCCTTCTTATAGGTCTATCTATAACTTTAGCCACATTTACAAAGCTACGTTCTTTTCTATAATACTATATTTACACTTAGCCTAACTAATCATAAGTCCGGTCGGTTCACCATTGTTAATGGGTCTTAAAGGGTGCCTAATACCTTCCCTTTAGACTAGTTGAACCCTTACCTAGAATCTTAAGTTTTGTAGACCTTAAACAGAGTTAACTTTAAATATAACTTTAATAATCTTTAGGTGTCCTAATTCACCATAAATAATTAGGTGGCGACTCCTTAAAATAAACAAAAATAGGAATCACCAATATGTTGTACTCTAATTTAACCCGGTTAAAATGGGCACTGCAAAAAAATGGGTAATTTCCGGAGGTTGAAAGTTGCAATTCGCGGAGGTTTTAGCCTCCGCTAGTTGACAGAGGAGACTAAAACCTCCATAAATTACAGCTTTTAACCTCCACAAATTACCCCTTTTTTTGTAATGGGGGTATGACACACATGGCCTAAGAATGCCACTGACTTAAACCAAAACTCATACTTTGAGAATTTTGCAAAAAGTTCACGATCTTTAAGAGTCTGCAACACTATTCTGAGATGTTCTGCATGATCAGCCTCATTGCGGGAATACACCAAAATATCATCAATGAAGACAATAACGAATAAGTCGAGATAAGGCTTGAAAACCTTGTTCATAATATCCATGAAAGCAGCTGGCGCATTTGTCAACCCAAATGACATAACAACAAATTCAAAATGGCCATAACGGGTTCTGAAAACGGTCTTCGGAATATCAACTTCCTTAACCTTTAACTGATGATAGCCTGTTCTGAGATCAATCTTGGAATAGCATTTGGCGCCCTGCAGTTGGTCAAATAAGTCATCTATTCTAGGAAGAGGGTACCTGTTCTTAATGGTGACCTTGTTCAGCTGACGGTAGTCTATACACATATGTAAGGAACCATCATTCTTTCGGACAATTAAGACTGGCGCACCCCAGGGCGAAACACTGGGCCTAATAAACCCCTTATCAAGAAGATTTTTCAACTGGGCTTTTAACTCTTTTAACTCTGCTGGAGCCATTTTGTATGGCGGAATATATATCGGCTGAGTATCAGGAAGTAGATCAACTCCAAATTCAATCTCCCTATCAGGAGGGACTCCTAGAAGATCTTCGGGGAAGACCTCTGGAAATTCATTTACAACTGGAACGGACTGGAGAGTTGGAGTCTGGGAACTTGAATCCTTTACTCGAACTAGGTGGTAGATATAACCTTTGGAAATCATTTTTCTGGTTTCTAGGTAAGAAATAAATCTACCCCTGGGTACTACTGAATTACCCTCCCATTCTATGACTGGCTCATTAGGAAACTCGAATCTTACAACTTTAGTTCTACAACATACTGTGGCATAATATGAAGCTAACCAGTCCATACCCATGATCACATCAAAGTCTACCATTTCTAGTGCCGCTAAATCAGCTATGGTTCTACGGTGATAGACTAAAACTGGGCAACCCCTATAAATACGTCTAGCTATGACTGATTCCCCAACTGGGGTGGACACCTCAAAGGGTTCATACAATTTTTCAGGTTCAATACCAAATTTCTTAGCAACAAAAGGGGTTACATAAGATAAGGTGGATCCTGGGTCAATAAGGGCATATACTTCAAAGGTGAAAACTGTGAGGGTACCTGTGACAACATCTGCTCTAGCCTCTGTATCCTGATGACCTGTCAATGCATGCAAACGGTTCTGACCACCGCCTGTATTGTCGGACCTTGTTGTTCCACGCCCCTGCTGGGCCTGATTGTGACGAGGAGCTGCTGAATTTATGGACTGCGTCACATTACCTCCAGTACCCTATCTGGTTGATGGACAGTCTTTCTGAAAATGGCCCTTCTGACCACATCTAAAACAGGCATCAGTACCCACACGACACTCACCTGAGTGTCTCATGTTACACTTGCCGCATATCGGATGAGTATAAGTCGACTGACCCACACTAGCTTGAGAGTAATAACTTGATGGCCTAAAATTCTGCTTCTTATCATTACGGAACTTGGGGAGTGGGGCACTTGCTGTGGACGGAGCAGGTACTGCTGACCTGTTCTTAAAGAATTTCCTGTTTCGGTTCCCGCTGAACTGTCCGGTAGACTTGGCCCTCTTGTTGAACTCCTTGTCTTTCTCATTTTGTAAGGCTTCTTCCTCCTTTAGCCTTGTCTCATTGCCCTGTATGAAAGCAACCATCTTGGAGATAGTCATTGCCCCATTCTGTGCAACAATATTGGCTCCATCATACAAATGGGAATCAAGACCTCCAACGAATCTTTTCACTCTTGCCCTCATATCGGGTAACATGTGTGGAGCATGCTTAGCCAGACTAATGAATTCCAAATAGTAGTCCTGAACTGACCTACCATTCTGCTTAAGCTTCAGAAATTGCTCAGCCTTAGCTTCTCTGACTTCTATTGGCATGAAGTGGTCCAGGAATGCACTTGTGAATTCATCCCATGTAGCATCAGGTGAATCCTCGCCTCGGGATAATTCCCAAGATTCATACCAAGTGTTAGTAATGCCCTGTAGCTGATGAGCTCCAAAAGTAGCTGCTTCGATTTTTGTAACTGTCATAATCCTGAAGAATTTTTGGAGAGCATCAATGTAGTCCTGAGGGTCTTCATCCTTCTTCGTCCCCGTGAATACTGGGGGATTCATTCTGAGAAAATCCTTCGTCTTAGAAGACTCTCCATGACCTCCTGAACTTGACCCAAATTCCTGACGTTGGGCCTGAGCTGCTACCAGTTGCGTGAGCAAGTTGATAGCACTTTTAACATCCCCATCTGAAGCACTAGGAGGTGTAACGGTAGGGGCGGTTGGACCTGTTGCCTGAGTCGGAACGGTATCTTCGTGAGCTACTTCCCCGGCAGCCCTTTGGCTGGTGGCTGTGTTTCTCTTCTTGTGCTTTTTTTTGTAAGGCATTTTCTGAAAACATGTACACGCACGAATTAGGAAGCCATCCTAAAAATACTGCTCTAACTGCACGATCTAGAATATGAAAGAAGTGAGACAATCCTGAATGTCTTGGTGGTCAACTGTTTATATGTATGGGGCCCTCACACATATAAAAGAGACGCCACTGGACACGGTTTCACAGACTTCCTAAAGATCCTTGAACCTAGGCTCTGATACCAAGCTTTGTCATGCCCCGAACCATGGCCTGGGCGTAACACGACACTCGGTGCCTGACTGCATGTGACTGAGCGAACCACATGGCTTGCTGAATCATCATGAGGCATACATGAGCGGAAATATATTATGAAACATGATGGGATTTAAGAAAACATATGAAGCCATAATAATAATAAAATGCTTGTTTAAAAACAAGAACGCGGATAATACCATAACTGAGCCAAAATGGCTAACCGTTTCTGAAAGTCTACCATGACTCAACTGACTTGTCTAGTCTATGAAACCTCTATTATGAGTCTGACTGGAAAACATACTTATTGGGAAAAGGCCCCCAGCATACCTTTAGATGCAAAACTAAATAACGAAAGACAATGTCTAAACCCCGAATGAGATGAGGCTCACCAAATAAGCTGGTACGTGCAAATCCTAATGAGCAGAAGCGTCGTTCTGTAAATCCGTACCTGCATCGTGAAATGCCGGCCCCCGGGCAATAAAAGGGGACGTCAGCACATTGAATGTACTGGTATGTAAAGCAACCGAAAGAAACAACATGGGACATGGAATAACATGATAAGAACTGAAACTGAAAACCTGGACTTGAACATGAGCATGAGTACATAGGTATATATATAACATAAGTAAAAACATGATAATTAGGGAAAGCATTTCATAAACCGACATGTGATATCACCACGTGGGTACGTGAAGTCTGGTACCTCGCCGGACCAGCAGAGCCCTCATGCCTTGCCAGGGTATAAGGTGGTAACGTGCCTGATGGATCCATTCAGTGTAAAATTAAGGTATCGTCCTAACTGGGCGGAGCGATCCTTGTCCTATGGTGGCTACATAGTTTCAGGCTATCTGAGCCTTCTCGGTAATTCGTGCAACTCCCAAAAACATGAACATGATATAGTTGGCTAAGAAGCCCATGATTTTCGTGAATTACTTGTACTTTTCTTGTAATCATGACTTCACGAAAATAACTTGTAAACATAGTTTCGTGAAATAACTTGTAAACATGGTTTCATGAAATAACTTGAAATATAGTTTCATAAGATAACTTGTCGTAGTCTTGCAAACATGTTCTTGAGTCATGAGTAATCACAATAGTTCGTAATCATATATATAATTGACTTGAAAACATGTTTGTAACTTGCTAGATAGAATCATAAAGTTTCATATAAACATAATGAGAACACATGAGAAAGAATTCATGATTCATGGATTAAGCTGGGATTCCTAATAACCGTAATGGAAGATTAGGAATACAATAACGAATATAGATACAAGATTCATGTGCATAAATACATAACTACGGGCTACCAATATGTTGGATTTAGTGCCCTAGGATTTGAACTTCATGAATATCAAGAAACGGAGCATGGGAAAGAACATAGAGATTCCCACACGTGGATGGAAGTTCTACATACCTTGACTTCCTCCTTTTGAGCGTATCACAATGTATTTCAATCCCTTCAACTTTAATCTATAGCAATACAGGTGATAGGGATTCCACATTAGCAACAATATCCATGCTTTGATCATCTAAGCATTTTTATCTAACACTTGGTGGGCATGAAGCTCCACAGCCTTCATTAATGGTGTTTTCTTCACCCAATCCCATTCTATTACTTCTAGCTGATTCTACAATCTCAATTAGATGTAATTAACATCATTCTTCATCACCCACATGAATGCAACTATCCCAAGTCAACAATCCAAAAACTCTAGCATAGTTCATATAATTCTCTTTATCAAACCCATTTATTATTCTCCCAAGAATTCATCAATTCACAACTATAAATGATTAGGGAGTAGAAACATTACCTTTTATGAGCAGCCACCACAAAAACAACATCCCCAAGTTCGATTTTTAGCTTAGAACGACGGCAACAACTTGTACTACACTTTATCCTTCACGAGCCTCGGGATTCGGGGCCTTCAACTTGATTGATTCTCTACTTTCTCTCTCTAACTCTCCTCTCTCTCCCTCTCTCTCTCTCTCTAAAATCTGAAAATATGAGAAAATGAGGCTGCTAGGGTTAACATTTCCCTTAAATAGTAAGGGGAAATGGGCTTGACCCGACTTAAAATCGGGTTGGGCCTAGTCCACTACTCAGCTTGACCTTTCTGCCTTAAAACGTCCATATCTCCCTATCCCGATGTCACCTGTAGGCCCACGACCTATGGTTGGAACTGTATTTTAATTTTCTACAACTTTCATTCTTTGAGTTTTCCCAAATTCCTAATTAATGATAGGGTTATGGCCTCTCGAAGTCAGGTGATCCGAAACGTACTTAACGCCCCAAAGGACGCTCCGTAACACGTGTTACGGCCCGTAACTTGGGACCGTCCCTTAGTGAAACTTTTCAGTGAGTTTCTGGAAATTTTTGGGACTTTACGGCTCCATGTTACGGCCCATAACACGTGTTACGGCCCGTAACGTCCCACCGTAACACAGGCAGAATTTCCAGCTTAGACAGACTTCAGTAAAATGGGCATAACGTTTTGTACGTAGCTTTGTTTGGGCTGGGCGACCTACCGTTGGAAAGCTATTTCAAAGATATACAACTTTCAAGGAGGAAATGTTCCCAAATTCCTTACATATTTTTCCGTATACTCATTTTAATAGAGGCATAGTGCAACCATAGTTTACAAATTGGTTCGTTATACCCCGTCTTACGAGTCAAATCTTATCCTGAATGCCCGAAGTGTTACAGCAACACTAGAACCATATTTCTATTTCTGAAAAAACAATCAACTGAAGCTTGTTATATCCAACCAACACACTAGCACCAGCAACGACACAAAGGATGTTGGTAGCAAGCGAACAACATATATAATATAAATTCTTAAAATAAGAAATCCACACATGAGAAATAACTCAATAGCTCATTTTCAAACCTTAAGATGCACCTACAGTTTACAAACTTTTATAGGGCGCTACAAAGTACTTATCAGTATTCAATACTTTTTTAATCAGACACTAACGGCAGAAACTTTCCAACACGTGACCTTTTTTCTAGAAGAAGACTAGAAGAAGAAAAGACTCAAAAAAGACTTTGCGAAATTGTGCATCTTTTACCTCAACTATTAACGAATGACATATATGGGTTATTTTTCAGTGGCCTATTTAGATCTTTTTCATTTATAAATATCACCTAAAAGTGTTTTTCACCACTTAGTTCTTAGCTATTTTTAATCAAATCCTAAACGGACCCCATATTTACGCTCTCTCCGAAAGTGGTTGCTTTTTCCATGCACGTTACTTTTTGGCGAGTAGAAAGATTTCCACAACTTTAAAGTTGACCAATTAGTAATTAACAAACACATTTGAATTGTTAGTCTTTACTTTTGCATGGAAAGTGCAACATTGACTCATTGACTCCTCAGTCGTTCTAATTACATGGCGTATTTCACAAGCTAAAAAATATTTATTTATATATATATATGCGCCATTGACTCGCAAGACTTGTGGTGAATCACTACAATATATATAAAAATGTACTCTGCACAAGTTACTTAATTTTAACAACCAAAATAATCAACTCAAAATATGATGATGGTTTTAACAACTATCATAGTTTAAAGTGCTTTTAAGTTACAGCAAAAAATAATTTTCAGAAGTTACAAAAGTAATTTTTTTCTCATAAAAACTTTCGGAATTGTGGCTAAGCAAAAAATACTGCTCTCCAAAATTATTTTTTCGAAAAACACTTTTGAAGAAAAGCAGTTTTCAAAATAAACATATTTTTGAAGCTCGACCAAACATACTATTACGCCCTCTGTTTCCTTTTACTTGTTCAGCTACATTTTCACTCCCCTTTAAAAAATATTAATTAAATGCAAATACTACCTTTGGAAATTTAAATTCGACTACTAGCAGCGCCGGCTCCATGCCTAGGCAAGTAAGGCATATGCCTTAGCCCCCAATTTGGGGGGCCCGAAATTTTACCAAGAATTATGTGTTAATTTTTTCTAAAAGAAAATTAATTACTCATTATAAAGAGTACAATATTTTTTTATAAATTTATATCATTTTATTATCTTTAACCTTTTTCAAATAGAAGAAACCAAGAAAATGTTATTTTGCCTTCTTACATTCTGTCTGGTAACACATATTATTTTATCTCTTTAACTCTTTTTGTACTCTATTTTTTCAAATTTCTGATAAATTGGAATAATACTCTGTTAAAAGTAAGAGCCAATTGTCGAAAAGCATTGAATAAAGTGAATCGAAAATTCTTTTTGTTTCTTCTTAGATTTTCAAGCATTACAACAAACATATTAAAGTGTGGGTATACCAAGTTATCAACTTTTTTAATTTAGATTTTATGTTTCTAAATCTATTCTTTTTATTTAAAATTTACCAATTTATTGCGTATAGAATCATGTTAACAGTTCATGTAATAATTGCCTCAATGAAAGGATGTTTTTCAACATTGAAAGAAATTAATCATTTATAAGAAAATTATTAAGTAATAATTTTGCATCTAATAAAAGTTAGAAAAATAGATTTCAAATATAACATCTCGAAATTCTTTTAGGTTTTAGGCCTGTAGTTAAAATTTCGCTTTACGCCTCCAATTATGTTGAGCCGCCGCTCCAATTAGTTTGAAAGCCGTTAATTACTTAATGATAAGAGTAAAATTGAAAAAAAAAATCTCAATTTGCTAGAATGAAAAAGTAAAAGGCAAATTTTATTTTAGTATTTTTTGATTAAGTAAAAGAGAACGGAGGAAATAATATTGTTATTTGCCAAAGTGGTGCATAATAGATTGTAACACAAATCCCACTAATCTAAATGTGGATGGTGCTTTCATATCAAAGTGCATGGACAGGTGACAGGTCATCGTTCTTAATTCAAGATTTAAGGGCTTAACATCTTATCCTGTTGGTAAGAAGAAAACATTCTTAATTATCCGGGGGACAACTATCTAAGCAAAAAGATACTGTCATACAGTTCAAGAGAGATTTACTTGATTTTTCAAAAAAAAAAAATATATATATATCAAGTGAAAGAGATGACATTTATTAAAAGCATCTTATTTTACGGCAAAACTAAGACTATTAGTTTTTTTTTTATGTGATTCACTTAGAATGAATAAGATTCTTCCATCCCTAATTAAAGATATCAAATTTAAATTTAGTAGGGAAAGCCTCCCTCTTAAGTTGTCCCTACGCACGCAACATCAATTTAATTTACTTGGATTAGTGGCTTTCGGACAAGGGCTGAACCACAAATTTTTATTTATTCGCTTTTTTCAGTGCTAACGATTGACACCTCCTACTAAAAGTTTTGGGTACATTTTGGATATCAAATGGTTAAACAATAAAGACTGGAAAATAAATACATTCAATTTTCCTTTTTTTTGTTGAACTTTTTAAATCATTTTTTGAAAGAAAGGAGTACTAGCTATATGATGCAGCATCTTTCTTGGCTTAATCTACTGAGACCAAAAAATCTTTAGCTTAAACTACTTCCGTAATATTATATTTCAAAGTGAACTTTTTTTAAGATGCTTTATCTTTATGTCTAAATCATCAAGAAATTTTGCAGGATCTTTAGGAAGTCCCCTATTTAAAATCGTCCTATATAAATCGCTAAGATTTTAATTAGGAACTAACACAGAGCTTAGCATTCTTGATATCTTCTCTAATGCAAACTTTTTATATCCTTTTCACAAACATGACGTTTCCTAAGAAAATTTCTCTGTTTAAGTTTTTCACCCTTTTATATCTAGTCTTTACAGTTACTTTTGTTTCCACAGAGGAAGCAACAGCACTCCTAAAATGGAAAGCAACTTTCAATAACCAGAATAATTCCTTATTGGCTTCGTGGAGACAAAGTTCTAATGCATGCAAAGACTGGTACGGAGTTATATGCTTTAATGGTAGGATAAACAGGTTGAATATTACAAATGCTAGCGTCATTGGTACACTATATGATTTTCCATTTTCATCTCTCCCTTTTCTTGAGTATGTTGATCTTAGCAGGAACAATATCTCTAGCACCATCCCACCAAAAATTGGTAATCTTACTAATCTTGTCTATCTTGACTTGCGTATCAATCAGATTTCAGGCACAATCCCACCACAAATCGGATCACTAGCCAAGCTTCAGACCCTCCGCCTATTTGACAACTATTTAAGTGGTGCCATTCCAAGAGAAATAGGTTACCTAAGGTCTCTTACTAAGCTATCTTTGGGTACTAACTTTCTTAGTGGTTCTATTCCTATTTCATTGGGGAACTTGACCAACTTGTCTTTTCTGTTACTTTATGAAAATCAACTTTCTGGCTCCATTCCTGAAGAAATAGGTTACCTAAGGTCTCTTGGACAACTACATTTGTGGAGTAATTCTCTTAATGGTTCTATTCCTGCTTCATTGGGGAATTTGAACAACATGTCTATTTTGGATCTGTATGGAAATCACCTTTCTGGCTCCATTCCTGAAGAAATAGGTTATCTAAGGTCTCTTACTAAGCTATCTTTGGGTGCTAACTTTCTTACTGGCCCTATTCCAGCTTCATTGGGGAATTTGAACAGCTTGTCGCTTTTGTATCTCTTTGATAATCACCTTTCGGGTTCAATTCCTGAAGAAATAGGTAACCTAAGGTCTCTTACTAAGGTATTGTTGTATAATAACTCTCTTGGTGGTTCTATTCCTGCTTCGTTGGGGAATTTGAACAATTTGTCCCTTTTGCATCTCTTTAATAATAACCTTTCTAGATCTATTCCTGAAGAATTAGGTTACCTAAGGTCTCTTACTAAGCTAGATCTGAGTAATAACTCTCTTAGTGGTTCTATTCCCTCTTCGTTGGGGAATTTGAACAACTTGTCTACATTGTATCTTGCCAACAATAACCTTTCGGGATCCATTCCTGCTTCTTTTGGCAATTTGATAAATATGAAAGGTTTGTTTCTCCATATTAACAATCTCACCGACGAAATTCCTTCGTCTATGTGCAATTTGACATCACTAGAACTGTTGTATCTCACGAGAAACAACTTGAAGGGAAAAATTATGCAATGTTTGGGTAATATCAATGGCCTCCAAGTTTTGGCGATGTCAGGTAATAATCTTAGTGGAGATATTCCTTCATCTCTTTGCAATTTAACATCACTACGAATTTTAGATTTGGGTAGAAACAGTCTTAAAGGAGCAATTCCGCAATGTTTTGGCAATATGAGTGCTCATCTTGAGGTTTTGGATATACACCACAACAATCTTTCTGGGACTCTTCCAATAACTTTTAGCATTGGAAGTGTACTCAGAAGCATCAACTTGCAAGAGAATGAACTAGAGGGGAAAATCTCTGTATCTTTGGCCAATTGCAAAGAGTTGCAGGTTCTTGATTTAGGAGATAATTACCTCGTTGACACATTCCCAATGTGGTTGAAAACTCTTCCAAAGCTGCAAATATTAAGCTTGAGATCAAATAAATTGCATGGGCCCATTAGAACTTCAAGGAATGAAACCATGTTTTTTGAGCTTCGAGTCCTTGATCTCTCTTACAATGCCTTCATAGGAAACTTACCAGTGAGCTTGTTTCAACATTTGAAAGCCATGAGGAAAATTGATCAAACAATAAAGGCACCAACATATCTTACTATAAATGTTGGGGTAGGATATTACCACGATCCTTTGACAATTGCAACCAAGGGACTGGAGCTTGAACTTATTGGAATTTTGACTGTTTACACTGCTATTGATCTTTCAAGCAACATATTTGAAGGACAAATTCCAAGTATTATGGGAGATCTCATTGCACTCCGGGTGCTGAATTTGTCTCATAATGTATTGCAAGGTCATATACCACCATCACTTGGAAGTTTATCTGTAGTTGAATCTTTGGATCTTTCGTTTAACCAGCTTGTAGGAGTGATACCAAAGCAACTTGCTTCTCTTTCTTCTTTTGAAGTCTTAAATCTCTCCTACAATCATCTTCAAGGATGCATCCCTCAAGGACCTCAATTTCATACCTGTGAGAGCAATTCATATGAAGGTAATGATGAATTACGTGGATTCCCTGTTTCAAAAGGTTGTGGTAGTGATACGTTGCCAGAGACAAATTATACTGTATCTGTGCTAGAAGATCAAGAAAGCAATTCTGTATTTCTGAATGATTTTTGGAAAGCTGCTCTTATGGGATATGGAAGTGGACTATGTATTGGATTATCCATAATATATTTCATGATTTCAACTGGAAATCCGAAATGGCTTGCAAGAATCATTGTGGAACTGGAACACAAAATGATTATGCGAAGAAGAAAGAAGCAGCGACGTCAAAGGAATCACATAAGAAGAAATAATCCCCTGTAGACAAGTTAGCAATCGAGCAAAATTTGATTTCAGAACTACAGGTATTCAAGTTAATATCTACGCTAATCTTTTATTTCCATAATTTTAAATTGCACCTTCAGACTTAACTTTCTTTGTGTAGAAATAAAGTAAGATTTAACTTTTCTTTGTATGAAAATAAAAATCAATCTGCAAATAAACATATTCGAACATGCAGGTGCTTGGAAGAACATTTGGCGGAATATCAGATATTGCAGCTTATGATGTTGGATTTGATTTATAGTTTCTTTTTAGTTTTATAAGTAAGTTTTTTTTTTTTTTTGCTTTTTTTCAATTAACTTAGGAAAATGTAATATTCTAACTTTTGATGATATCAATTATGTAACATTTTAATGTATTCAATGAAGTGTATGCATTTCTTGTTTCATTGTGTAAAGTTGCAACTTACTGTATAATTAACAAATTATTACAGTGTATTGAATGAAGTGTATGACATCATCTATTTTCTACCAACTCAAAAGTGTTTCTGTTGTTTGGAAACAAGATATTTAGACCAATACTCACTTCAAAGAATAATCTAAAAAGTGTTGGGCTTTGATATTAGTGAATGAGAAATGATGTGATGAAAAGTGAAGGGAATGTAAAAGGTGCCTTTTGCTTTGGAGAATATAAAAGGTGTCTTTTGCTTTGGTTAAAGCATTTGTCCCACATAGGAAAAAGAGAGGAAAAGAGAGATGTATATATTACATTACACCTTCTCTAGTTGCTAAAAGGATTGAGGGGGCAAGGACCCCTCCCGCCGTCGTCGTCGCTCACTCGGCTTCGGCTTCGGCTTTGGCTTTGGATTTGGATTTGGATTTGGATTTGTCAAAGATTGATTATCTTTTTGGACAAACTTTTCTTTAATTATTTAATTAAATAGGAAAAAAAATCCAACGCGGATTGACCCTGACCCGCGACTTGTGACCGACCCGGTCCGTTTTTCTCTTCCTGGATATTTTCGAATTTCCCTCCAAAAACCTGGTGATTGATCTGAATGGTTGCAAACATTCAGAATCAGTACCTCCAACTGCTATAAATTCCTAATTTGTTCCAGAATTCACAACGAATTTTCTGCGCTAAAAAACAACATAAAACCTTTCTCTCCAAAACTCTCTTGTTTTATTCTGTGTGATATACTGCCGTTGAGTGGTTCACCGCTACCTGAATTTAGAGTACTACTATTCTGGTAAGATAATCGTTCTATCCTAGGAGAGGATATTCCATCAACCTCGAGTAATGTGAGGGGAATAATTTCCTTAAGGACACACTTTGAACTAAGTGGGCTCGATTATATTCTGAAAATATTTTTATTTTTCCAACACTGTTTCTGTTCAATATTTTATACTGTGTAATCTGTTTTTACTAAGTGTTTTACAGATTGTGTTGAAACTTTATTTAAACTTATACAGATTATTTTGCGAACAATCTTAAGGAAATTAAATATAATATTATAATCTGTATTATGTTTAAGGAGATTAAAACTTGTGTAGTTTTCTACTCCATATGAATATTAGTATTCTGACTCGAAGATATAAAAACTTCGTTGGAATACCAATGTTCATAATTATACTGCGATTTGAAGAAATAAAATCTTCATCGTTTAAGGTTGTGATTTAATTGCTATTCTGGTTTTATTAACTAAAAAAGTTTGTCGATTTGACAGTGACAAAGAAATAATGACAATTGAGACTGGAACTCCCTCTGCGAATATTGCACCAGCGGTTACTCCTACAACCCGTACCGCTGTGCCACCGACTGAGAAACCTGCGAAGTTCACCGGTGACAACTTTAAAGGATGGTAGCAAAAAATGTTCTTTTGGCTTACCACCCTTGGTATGCAAAAGTTCACCAGTGAGGACCCTCTCGTGCCTGCCGCCGGCATGCCTGACAACCAAAAGTTCAGGGTTACTGAGGCTTGGAAACAGGCTGATTTTTTGTGCAAAGGCTATATTTTGAGTGCCTTAGAAGATGACTTGTACAACGTCTATAGTGCAGTAGAGACCTCCAAAGAACTATGGAATGCACTAGAAAAGAAGTACAAAACCGAAGATGTTTGCTTGAAGAAGTTTGTGGTTGCCAAATTCCTAGACTACAAAATGGTTGATGGAAAAACTGTTGGAACCCAAGTTCAAGAGCTTCAACTTATCTTCCATGACCTTATTGCTGAAGGTATGGTAGTGAATGAAGCGTTCCAAGTGGCTGCAATGATTGAGAAGTTGTCGCCCTCATGGAAAGATTTCAAGAATTATCTTAAGCACAAGAGAAAGGAAATAAAGTTGGAGGATCTTGTGATTCGTCTCAAGATCGAGGAAGATAACAAAACCGCTGAGAAGAGGTACCGTAAGAGTTCACCGATTGAAGGGGCAAACGTCGTTGAAGATGTTGCTCCAAAAAAGAACAAGAAAAGGAAGAGGCCTTCTGGAAAGGAGAAGGCTCCTTACAAGAAAAAGTTCAAGGGCAACTGTTATAATTGTGGTAAAGCAGGCCATAAAGCTCCCGACTGTCGTGCCCCCAAGAAGGACAAAGAGAAAAACAAGGGTCAGGCAAACATGGTGGAAGATGTTAATGACCTGTGTGCAATGTTGTCTAGTGCAACCTGGTTGGTAACCCAAAAGAGTGGGGGCTTGATTCTAGCGCCACTCGACATGTGTGTGCCGTTAAAGAAGCATTTGCAACCTACACTCCCGCTGGACCCGAAGAGGAGCTATACATGGGAAATACTGCAACAGCCAAAGTTGAAGGATATGGAAAGGTTCTATTGAAGATGACATCCGGAAAGGTGTTGACTCTCAACAGCGTCATGCACGTTCCATCAATTAGGAAGAACCTAGTTTCAGCCACACTACTCGTGAAAAATGGGTTTAAGTGCGTGCTGGTTAGTGATTATTTTGTACTTAGTAAGAATGACATGTTTGTAGGAAAGGCTACCTGTCACGACCCAACCCCGTAGGCCGTGACTAGTGCCCGAACTGGCACCCGAACACACTCATCCAATCCGAATCACATACAGGTAACGTATACGGGCACAAATATCACACGCTACCTCAAATTATATCAAACTGACTCAGACACATTTCCAACCCAACCATATATATACATATATATCAAAAGCCGACAAGGCTATCAAATGTCGCAATGGCCAAAATACAAACAAATGCATGCCGACAAGGCTGCCATGGCTAGTGGAATCATACAAACACACCTGTACATAAGTAGGCGCAACCCACATATATGTCTACAGACCTCTAAACAGACCAGCCGAATCATATGGCGGGACAGGGCCCCGCCGTACCCCTGAACAAATATATACATATGCAAAGAACGAATATATACCAAAATGCAGGCTCCGGAATGATAGGAGCACTCCAAACAGCAGAAGAGGGTGTCCTAAACTGGTGGGTCACCAAACTGTGCGTCTGTACCTGCGGGCATGAAACGCAGCCCCCCCCCCCCCCCCCCCGAAGAAAGGGGGTCAGTACGGAGTATGTACTGAGCATGTAAAACATGAAATATAGTAAATAGGATCATATCTGAAATGAGGAGGGTAGGACCCAGTGTAGCAACCAGAAACCATAAGACTTACCTTTGAACATAAATCATATGTGTCAACATCACACCCAAATCATTATAGGATTTAATAATCATAACTAGATAACCATACCATATATAAGCATACATAATGTGTCCCGGCCCTCTAGTGAGGGGCTCGGGAAATAAAATCAGCATATACATGTACATATAACGTGTCCCGGCCCTCTAGTGAGGGACCCGGTAAATAAATGATCATATGCCATCCTGGTCGCCATCCCTATACCATCATATCATCATATACGTGTCCCGGCCCTCTAGTGAGGGACTCGGTGAATAATGCAGTGGATCTGTGCACGAGAACATGTCCTGGCCCGGGACTCAGTGAAGGCTGTAACGGTAGGCACGAGCAGAGTAATAAGCAACCGCATACATACAAATCAACTTTTGAGACTCAATAGATAAGTAAACTAATCAGCTCTCAAGTATCAGGATAATGATCATATTAAGTTCTTTCTAAATTCACTACAAACTATAACAAGGAACGTTTCAGATTTCATGTACATGTATCAATCTAACATGGTGTAGCTTTTGAAAGCCAAGTTTACCTCTAATTATGCAATTCTCTAAGAGTAGGAACTTCTATACATCATTTATTAGTCAATCATATAGTAGACTCGTGACAATAACATTAAGGAATGAATAGAATCATAAGTTATGCTTGGAACTAGAGAGTAGAATTTACCCCAAGGTTCATATCATTTCTTACTTACGTCTAGGACATGCCAAGAAAAAGAAGGAATAGGCTTTACATACCTTTAGCGTTTAGTCGTAATACAACTCGTACACGCTGCCCGATAGTACTTTATCCTATATTAAGATATCAAAAACTACGATTAGGCTACGTGGGAATTCCGGACAGCCCGTACCATATTCAAAACAGCCCGACCAACATACCATACGACTCGTAATTTTCCAAACTTCAACCAAAACAACCACCGCACATTTAGCAACATTGTTTATATAATCGCAAGAAACTATATTAACGACATACTAACTTCTACAACAGCCCATAACGACTTCAATTCCAATTTTTAACCATCAATATCCTTATTCTTATTTTAGAACCCATGACAATAACAATCAACATTCAAAATAAATTTAACCCATCCTTTTTACTAAAACAGTCCACGGCTTGGACTGCTTTCCTACATCAACATATACCATTTCTTTTACACATCAAACTCACATATTCACGACATATCCAATTCACCATAACGTCCATAACAACAACAACTAAAGCATCAAATAAATCAGTCCACTAATTTCCCTTAAACCAGCCCCTACACGCCTTCAATACCAACATACAAAATTCCATGATTTTTATTCATTTCCACACATTACCACACGTTCAAACCATCCACAATATATGCAAAATAAGATTGAACATTACTTCATATAAGCCTTTCACACGGCTAACTTTAAATTTCAACAATAACATTTCAACCCCAACATACACAATTTCATGCATCAAATTCATATTTGTACATTCACAACACATTCAACTTCATCCCAAAACATATAGAAAATGATCAATTCTTACCTTAACAAGTTGGTCCCTTAACCTTGTTATTCACTTGAATATCCACAACACATTGAGACATTAATCACACTTGGAACTTCAACAAAATTTTCCTCCACTGTTCGGCTAAGCAGTTCTGGCCGAGGACCTCCTTCCTTCTCCAACTTACTTCTTTCTTTCACCTTAGGACTTTGATCAAGTTACAAAAATAATTTTTCTCCCTCAAACAACCATGCTGGCCGAAACAGCCATGGCCATGTTTTTCTTGCTTTTAAGCTCACTTTGACAAATATGAAATGAAAATGTTCATTCCACTGTTTACTTAGTCACATATGTATGAGCTCCAATCATCCTACACATGCCCTTCTAAGGTGGCTTGTATTGGATGATTTCATTTTATTCATTTTCTTAACCTCATGCGCATAAAGTTTGTCACCTAGCTCGAGTTCCTGGAAAAGCTTTGCACCAACATTGTTAAATTGTAATATTAAATTGCCCTAAAGATAATACTTACAAAAGTTGTGTCCCTAAATTTAATCAACCAGGACCACCTAAAAGTAAGTTAATATGTCATGACTCACAATTAAATAACCAAAGGCGCGCACAGCAAGTAAAGACATGTTAAGGAATTAATTAATGATATATAGTATATACCAAGCCATGATCTTTGAAAAGCCCATCATCTGAAGGAATCCAAAACGGTTTTGTGTCTTTATCTGTGTGGGTTTTGTGATCTAACTATATGACACAGCCTGCATGAACCCTTTTTTTTGACTAATTCGGGTGGGGCCCACATTACTAATTAACCTTAATTAATTTAGTTAATTACTAATTTCCACTTAATAATCTAAGCACAATTTATTAATTCCTAATCTCCAATAATAATATTTTTACGTTGAATAAAATTTATAACAATTAATTCAAATTTAAAAATTTAAACGAAATCAGGGTTTCGTTCTTTAACTCGCGTCGATTCCTTGCGAATAAGTCGACGCATGAAAATACGGGATGTAACACTACCTCACCGAGGGCCTTTTCAAACTTAATGTAATGGTTGTTGACAGTATTAATGGAAAATCTACTTCTTCTTACTTATTGGAGTCAAATAATTTATGGCATATTCGTTTAGGACATGTCAATTACAAAACCTTGCGAAAAATGATTAATCTTGAAATATTGCCTAAATTTGAGTGTAATATATCTAAATGTCAAATATGTGTTGAATCAAAGTTTGTTAAGCATTCGTATAAGTCTGTTCAAAAGAATTCAAATCCTTTAGACTTAATCCACACTGACATTTGTGATATGAAGTCAATACCATCTCGCGGTGGGAAAAAGTATTTCATAACTTTTATTGACGATTGCACTCGATATTGTTATGTTTATTTGCTAAATAGTAAGGATGAAGCAATAGAAGCATTTAAGCAATATAAGAATGAAGTCGAAAATCAATTGAATAAAAAGATTAAAATGATTAGAAGTGATAGGGGTGGGGAATAACGAATCTCCTTTTGCAGAAATATGTTTAGAATATGGAATCATCCATCAAACTACTGCCCCCTACGCACCACAATCCAATGGAGTTGCGGAAAGGAAAAATCGGACATTGAAAGAAATGATGAATGCTTTACTAATCAGTTCCAGTTTACCACATAATTTGTGGGGGGATGCTATCCTTACAGCTAACCGAATACTCAACAGAGTACCCCACAGCAAAACACACTCTATTCCTTATGAAAAATAGAAAGGAAGAAAACCCAACTTGAAATATTTTAAAGTGTGGGAGTGTCTAGCAAAGTACAAGTTCCTTTACCCAAAAGGGTGAAAATAGGATCAAAAAAATCGTGGACTGTGTTTTCATTGGATATGCAACAAACAGTAAAGCATGTAGATTTTTGGTTCATGATTCTGACAATCCCGAAATTCATAATAATACGGTAATTGAATCTGATAATGCTGAATTCTTTGATTAATTAATTAATTATTTAATTAAATAGGAAAAAAATCCAACGCGGATCGACCCTGACTCGCGACTTGTGACCTACCCGGTCAGTTTTTATCTTCCCGGATATTTTCGAATTTCCCTCCAAAAACCTGGTGACTGATCTGAATGGTTGCAAACATTCAGAATCAGTACCTCTAACTGTTATAAATTCCTGATTTGTTCTAGAATTCACAACGAATTTTCTGCGCTAAAAAACAACATAAAACTTTTCTCTCCAAAACTCTCTTGTTTTATTCTGTGTGATATACTGCCGTTGAGTGGTTCGCCGCTACCTGAATTTGGAGTACTGCTATATTCCCTCAACCTCGAGTACTGTGAGGGGAATAATTTTCTTAAGGACACATTTTGAACTAAGTGGCTCGATTATATTCTGAAAATATTTTTATTTTTCCAACACTATTTATGTTCATTTTTCAGTTTCTGTAGTTTACTGATTTTAAATATTTTACTATTAAATATTTTATACTGTGTAATCTGTTTTTACTAAGTGTTTTACAGATTGTGTTGAAACTTTATTTAAAGTTATAGAGATTATTTTGCAAACAAAAAGGACTCCCATACAATGGGGGATTGAAAATGGTGTTGCCAAACGAAATCACATCAGTGGAACTACAAGGAGATGCAACTCTGCAAAATCCATCTCTTCAAATTTATCAAAAGATTCTAGTATGAGAATTTGTAACCTCTGGCAGGTATATAAGTTCCAAAAAAAAAAAAAAAAACACCCTTCAACAGGGAAATAATTTTGGAGGTTTCCAGGTTCTAACCCGTTCTAAAGTTTCAAATTATTCAAAAAGAAAAAAGAGGAAAAATGTAAAACGTCTTTCCAAAAGAATCCTCACATTGCACTGCAAAAAGATTTTCATCAACATCTAATCCTAAAGGATGCTATATATGATCTGAATTTAGGCACTACCAGAGCTGTATTTCTTTCCGAAAACGATCACCTGAAGCTTATCATAACCGGCCAACACACAAGCACCAGCAACGGCCAAAAGGATGTTAGCACCAGCTCCCTTGAAGAGAGATTTGGGACCTCGTTCTTAAGAATATGGGAGAAAGTAGGGCTGTTCACAGTTTTGGTTAAAACCAAAATCAAACCGAAAATTTAACCAAACCGAATAAAATAACCGACATTTGGTTTAGTTTGGTTTGGTTTGGTTTTAAATTTGAAAAACCGATTATATTTGGTTTGGTTATGGTTATAGTAAAAAATAACCAAATAAATAATCGAACCAAACGATAATTATATACATAAAATTTATAATTATTTATATGTATAATATTAGTTTTTCATAAATAATTAAAGATATTTTATACCTTTTAATTATTAATTTAATTTTGATCTACTTATTTTTAAGGCCCATGTCTTAAAAGAATATGTCCAACAATCCAAGCCCAACTCTAATAAGTCGTAAGCATAAGAGTTGTTTGTATTTTGAAACCTCTATTTGACTTGTTCTTTTGAATCTAAACTGCGTTGCAAGTTTGGTCCACCTGATTTGCCAACAGCGTGTCTTTCCCTCAATATGCAGCAAAGTTCACCCTTGTGGGCTATGAGGAAAAAAGAATTTCATAAGAAATTTGAAGAATGTAGAGAGAGAATATTTGAATTGTCACGGCTAGTCATAAACCGAAAAACCGAACCAAAACGACAATAACCAAACCGGTGGTTATTATTTTAATTGGTTTGATTATGGTTTTAACCAATAACCGACCCAAACCGAACCATGAACACTCCTAGGAGAAAGCATCGAGTGAGCTCTTGTACTTGACAGCTTCGCCGGACGTCATCATCATTCTTCTTCGGACAGTGCCAATTGGGTATGAGGCTAGACCAGCACCATTGATAATCAGCCACCCAAGAGCAAAGCTAGCAATGAAGCTATCCTGTAAACATGCATATATAAAACCGGGGTCAGTAACTCCATAGATGAAGCTCTGTACGAGACACAATACCCTAAAATACCCTTCCAAAGAAAACAACTCCCATAGCATTGTATTATAGATCTTAAATCAAATTTCTCGCATAGGCTTCTTGTTTGGCAGCACAACAGATCAAATTTTAATTCATGCAGCTTCAATCATTTATTCCCCAAAACACATATTTTGGACCTCTACTTACACATGAATCATTGAATATATACATATAGTCCAGGTGAAAATGTTGAGCCAATGATATTATCAAACGCCATTCAAACCTTCGATCAGCTAAAACAGAGATTCACAACCACGAAATCCATGTCCAACGAAAACACAAAATGATCCACTAAAAATAGCGGAAAAAGTATGACTAATACAGATCTATCAAAAAGAAACGATTCTGTAAAGGCTACAAAACTGAAGAAATTACACTGCTCATAGATAGTGGCGGATCCAGAATTTTCGTTCAAGGTGTTTGAAAAAAAAAAAAAAAACTAAATATAATTTATTCAGAGTGTTCAAAAGTTAATATATGCACATAAACACAGAAAATTTATCTTATATATACACTGTAATTTTTTGCCGAGGGTGTTTGGAACACCCTCAACAACATGTAGATCCGCCCCTGCTCACAGATCTAAACAAGGCACACTTTTTTTTTTTAAAAGAAGCAGAGTGAATATTGAAACTAAAATCCATATGAGCAAATGTGAAATAGACGAAATTGACAAAATCTTATATATTATTGTGGGTTCTGTTAGTGTACAATGGCAGATTCGCCCAAAATTACAACAGCAAGAGCATATTTGAGACCAACTATTAACGTGTGTCGTCATTGGTCCATTTTGTAAATTTTGGTGGCATATTTGAACCTTTTCCCTTTAGAATATAAGTAATGAAAAGGTGAATTTTTGTGATAATATTTTTCTTACATGGCATGTACATAGCAAAACGAAGATGTGTGCGATGACATGTCATTTTCCAACGCCACCGGAATTTTGGCTCTCCGGTTAGAAGTAGAGCTAGGATTTAATTTGAAGCTTATGGGTTAAGAATTCTAATCCTCTTAAATTGCTGGATTCTAAATTAATAATTAGTGATCTGTATTTTTTGGGGGACTAAAACATAGTGTAGTGACTTTATTATTGCAAAAAATAATTTTGTGACTTTTGTGTTACAAATAGAATGTTAATAGTGACCATCGGTGACATTAACCTTGAAATTTTGTGATGACAGTAAATCAGAAAATAACACAACATTCGATTCTATTTTAAGAAAAAAACTAAAAAGATGATTCCTTACCTTCTTTTCAAGCTTGTTTTCTTTTAAAGGGAATTTATTTTCTGTATGATAGTTTTGTTTACTTTAAAAAAAAAAAATGTATATGTGTAACACATAGATTTAAAAAAAAAAAAAAACAGAACAAGCCAAATTTGACCTGTGCATTGATTTGAGAATGACAACCTTTTCTTTGATAAAATATGAACAGACGTAAAAATGGTTAAAGTGTGAATGAGAGAGAGCAGCCGAATTTGTAACATTTGGAGAAAACACACTTCCCTTTGGTCTAGACGGTCAAGAAAGTAATTTTGAATTTCTCAATGACTTTTGGAAAGCTGCTTTGATGGGCTATGGCGGTGGACAATGTATTGGATTGTCCATCGTATATTTCGTGATCTCAACTGAAAATTCGGAATGGCTTGCAAAAATCATTGAAGAACTGGGGCACAAATTTATCAAGCAAAGGAGAAAGAAGAAACGAGGTCGAAGGAACTACAGAAGAAGAAATAATCACTTCTAGATAAGTTATAAGCTTTGATTTCAGAACTTCAGGTATATAAATTAAGCTCTACGCTGATCATTTAGTTTATCGTAGTTATTAATATCTTAGTTTTTATAATTTTGCTATAACAATAACTGATCAATGCTCTATACTAAGCGTATATTTATTTCCAATAACCACAATTAGTAGAAATTTTGAAAAGAATCAGCCTCAGTTGATGTTTTAAGCTAATAAAAGTTTAACTAAGATATTTGGATTACCGTGGTTACTGTTAAGTTATTCCATTGAGAAGCTGGTGTCAATGGAAGTGGAGAAAGGAAAGAAAAAGTTATGGCAATGAATGGAAACGAACACAAGATGCTTTGAGAAGACCGCAACAACAATCATCGATCCCAGCATCGAGAGCTAGATATCTTTCAACTTTTATTTTTTTTGGTGTAACATTGTGATGTAAATGATGTTTAATCAGTTTTTGCACCTTTTTTGTATGCTTTTAAGCAATAATATTACAGTTATTTCATCAAAGAAAAAATGTATTAAGTGGTTTCTGAGATAATTATCAATAGTCGAGTGACCATGTGAGAAATCAACTTGTGACGTCAGCTATATGAACTTTCACTAGTTATATTGCTTTATCTAAACTCATCTCACTCTAGTGCAAATTATATTAGAGATAATGTAAACTAGAAATTTATTGGTCTAAGACTGAGAATTGCTGATTTGCTGGATATGGTCCACTAATTTGGATATGAGAATTGTCAACCAAACAAGTTTGTATCATATATTAAGACAGAGTGGTCATGATCTTTTGTATAACACAACAAAAACTATTTGGCCACTTGGTTATGTCCTTGTCTGGATTAAATGCTTCCATGCCCTTTTTCTTTTGCAACTAAATTTAATTTTCAGTAAACTACTTCTTTTTTCGCAGAATTTCGCTCTCTTTCTTTTTTCCAGTTTTAGACTATGATAATTTCCAGTTTTACATTTTAATAATTCTATGGTTGGCAATTACTTTCCCTGGAGAGCGAGACATAGACTCATTGACTTCCAAGTCGTTCTAATTCCACATCTATTTTACACGCAAGTCTTGTTATGATTCTCTGCTCCTTGCTAAGCTTGTTTTCTTTTTGAGGGAATCTATTTTCTGTATTAATTAACGTGAAAAAAAATGTAGATGTGTAACACATGGATAAAAATAAAAAAGACAAAGACAGAACAACCCAAATTTGACTTGTGAAAGATGAGCATTTTCTTTGATAATTTATGCACAGATGAAAACATGGACCCCATATTTACACTTACTTTAGAGTGCTTGCTTTTTCCATGCACTTTACTTTTCCATAAGTAGAAATTAGTAATTGCCACACACATTTGAATTCTTTTAGTCTTTACTTTTCCATGGAAGGTGAAACATTGATTCATTGACTCCTCAAACGTCCTAATTCCATGCAAGACTTTGTAATGATTTACTACAATAATGTCCTCTGCACATGTTACAATATGTATAAAAATTTACTCCAACTCAAAATATGATGATGGTTTTAACAACCACGGCGGTTTAAAATGTTTTTAAGTTGCAGCAGAAAATATCTTTTAGAAGTTGAAAAGTAAAAAATAAAAAATAAAAAAATTCTCATAAAAAATTTCGGAACCTTGGCCATCTCCAAAAGTATTTTCTGGAAAACATTTCTGACAAAAATCATTTTTCAAAATGAACATATTTTGCAAGCTTGAAAAATTATTTTCACTCCCCTTAAAAAATTATTAATTAATGCATATATTACCAAATTATCCTTGTGGTACTTGGAAATTTAAATTAGATTACTAGTACTCTAATTGTTTTTTTTTATTGAGCCGAGGGTCTTTCGGAAACAGCCGTCCTACCTTGGTAGGAGTAAGGTCTGCGTGCACTCTACCCTCCCCAAACCCCACGTTGTGGGATTTCACTGGGTTGTTGTTGTTGTTGTTGTACTAGTACTCCAATTAGTTTGAAAGTCGTTAATTACTTAATGATAAGAGTAAAATTGAAGATTTTTTCTCAATTTACTAGAGTGAAGAAATAAAAGACAAATTTTATTTCGGAAAAGGCTCAAATATGCCATTGAATTATCGAAAAATGACTCATTTATGCCACTCGTCAATAGTTTGATCCATTTATGTCATCACCGTTACCAAAAGGGCTCATCTATGCCATTGCCGTTACCAAAATGGTTCATTCATGCCATTTTTCATTAACACTAGTTTTACAATACCAGATATGATACGTGGCCTCCAATTAGAGGTCCACGTTGTTTAATTAAACTAGCCTAATTTTAAATTCCAAATTAATTAAAAAAAATCCAACCCAAATTAATGAATAATGACATGAATGTGTCATTTTTGTAACGGCAATGGCATAAATGAGCCAAACCATTAACAAATGGCATAGACTAGTCATTTCCGATAGTTCGATGGCATATTTGAGAACGGAGAAAATACTACTTTTATTTACCAAATGGTGCATATAGATTCTGACACGAATCCCACTCATGGATAGGTCATCATTCTTAATTCAAGATTTAAGTGCTTAACATCTTATCTTGTTGGAAAAACTCCGACAATTAGTGATTGTGCTTTTTGTGATTCACTTAGAATATGAAAAGAAAAAGCAAAAAGAAATACCGAATGCGGTAGCATGAAGATCCTTCCGTTCTTAATTAAAGGTATTGACTTTAAGTTTAATAGGAAAAGTTTCCCTCTTAAATTGTTCCTATGTGTGCGGAATTAATTTACTTGGATTAGTGGCTTACGGACAAGGGCGGAACAACAATTTGTTTATTTATTCTCTTCTTTAATTTCAATGCCGACGACAGCGCTTACTAAAAATTTTGCGTATATTTTGGATGTCAAATGGTTAAACAATAAAGTTTGGAAAATAAATACATTCACTTATCCTTTTTTTGTTGAACTTTTTAAATCTTTTTTAAAAGAAAGGAGTACTATATGATGCAGCGGTCTTTCTTGGCTTAATCTACTGAGACCAAAAAGTCTTTAGCTTAAACTAATTCCGTAAGTATTATTTTTCAAAGTGAATTTTTAAGATGCTTTATCATTCTTTTTGGGCAAAGGTGCAAATATACCCCTCAACTTTCTTATTCACTTCTTGATGTTAGAGCTCTCAAGTGATTGAGCTTCCCTCTTCAGTTTCCTGTACGTTGGATAATAGTCGATATATATAAGCTCCTATTCTTAGGAACTCTATGATAACTAATGTCCAGACTTCTATAAGTTATTTCATACTGTATTGGCATATGTCTACGACTCCTAAGGCTCTTTTGGTATTGTTTATGATGACATACGAGGGATATTTGATATGATTGTCGCTATTGATACTCAGGTGTAAATACCTTCTTCTCATTCTGTTTGAGTCTTTATAATGTTTTAAATTGCATATGGTTGCTCACTACTCTGCTCGTGCATACCTCAATATGTCTTTCACCGAGTCCCGGGCCGGGTATGTTATCGTGCACAGTTTCACTGCATTGTTCACCGAGTCCCTCACTAGAGGGCCGGAATATGATATATATATATATTTGTTATGCTGTGTTATGGAGTTATGCTGTGTTATGGCGCCAAAGACGGGGTGGCGACCATGTTCACCGAGTCCCATAATGGGCCGGGTATGATATATGATATTGACATGCATGATTTATGTTTCAAAAGGACAAGTGTTTTGGTATTCTGGACATTGTACTTGTTTTCTGTACTCTTATTTCAGTTATGATCCTTTTTACTGTATTTTATGCTTTATATACTCAGTACATATTCCGTATTGGCTCCCTTTCTTCGGGGGGCTGCGTTTCATGCCCGCAGGTACAGATAGTCGGTTTGGCGACCCTTCAGCATAGGACTTCTACTCAGCTGTTTGTGAGAGCTCCGTTGTTCCGGAGTCTAGACTTTTGGTTCGGGTCTTACAATATATATGTATATGTTTATCCAGGGGTACGGCGGGGCTCTATCCCATCATATTTCGCTATCAATACTCTTAGTGGTCTGTAGACATATGTGTGGGTTGTGTATAAGTTCTGTTCAGCTGTGTCTAAACGTTGTGCCATGTATATGTTCGTCTGGAATGGCAGCCTTGTCGGCTTGCATATGACATGATATTGATGTGTAATGGCAGCCTTGTCGGCTTGCGTATTATTTTATGATCTGATTAGTTGTGACTCCTCAGGAGACAGTCTATCTAGATATATATATATATATATATGATGACGTTATGAACCGTTAGAGTTCTTTCGTAAGTTACCATATTGTTCGTAATTTCAGTTTGGCTATATCTAACAGGTACGTATACGGGTGTCCAGGTCGGGCACTAGTCATGGCCCACGGGGTTGGGTCGTGACAGACTTTATACAACATAGGACAGTTTTCAAGAACAGCACAATTTTATAGACATTATAGAGAGGAGCAATTGTCAGCCATAGGAACTAAAGTTACTACTATAAATCTAATAAATCCAGAAGCTTTAAGACAAATAAAAAATACTGGAAGGACGCTAATGCATATGGGATTAATAGTAATAGGATTAAAAGGATTAACTAGAAAAACTTTAGGAACTAAAATCTTAATAGTAATTTACGATGATAGATGGTCAGACATGAAGAAGTCAATAATCGGAATAACAAATAATGGAGAAATTTTTTATATTAATCCAGACTTTATAATGAATTTAGCAGAATTTGAAAAATATATAAAAATAGGAATACAGACTAAAGGATACGAAGAAATGTGTAATGGTAATTATTTATTAATGTGCATAGGAGTTTTAGGAAAAATGACGAATAATAGTAATACTAAGTTTAAAATTAAAGTAGAAGATGTCGTAGAATTAATGGGAAATAGAGGAATAAATTTAATTAAACCTATAAAAATAAATCCTGAAGAATACGCAGGGTTAGAATGGAAATTAGAAAACTTTAGTAGAAAGAAGATTTTACAGCCAGAGTCACACCTATTGTACACTAATTCTAGAGGAGAGACATCTATAAGATTTACCAATTATACTTATACATCCCAAAGAGACATTGAAGAAGAAAATACTCTAGATGAAAATGAAACTATTGAGTCAACCCTTATGAACATAGAATGAATACAAGAAGAATTTGAAGTAGACATAGTTATAGAAGAAGCAAAAAGACTTCATAGAGAAAATAAAAATATAAATTTTAGACGTAAAGGATGTAAGTTAGGAGATCTAACAATAGAAAAAACTATAAGTCACTTTAAATTATGTGAAGCTAGAACTGATAATTGGGGATATAGAGTAGAACATATACACCAAAAGAAATCAGATGCTTTCGATAAAATATTAGAAGATATACAAGATAGTGATGAAGAAATAGAATTAGACTCAATAATAAGCCAAAAAGAATTAATGGAGTCTAGTGCATCTAGTTCTAGTCCATTTCAAAGAACAACAGGAGAACAATACACAGTAGACACGAGCACAGGAAATGTACCTGGAAGAAGAGTTTTTAGAACAGCAAGAGAACCTATAGACAATATAAAACCATCAAGGAAAAGAATGCCTATAGAAGAACCTATTGTTTTCCAAGAAGGAGGTAATAAAGGAAAAATATTAAATATAGCATCTCATGATCCACAAAGATGGAATTCAGTAAGACCTTTGGAAATGAATAGTAGTAGCAGACTATATAAAAACTTATAATGATACAGATGCTGAAACTATGTATAAATACTTAGAGACATTTTTAGGAGAATAAGCTAAAGCTCTATGGGAAGCATATAAGGAAGATTTTCCGATAGAATGTCAATACTTAGTATCCATGGGAGCAAATCTATACAATTTTACTAATAAAATACATACTTTAATTACAGGAGAAGATCCAAATAGTGGATTAGTAATACTATAAAGAAATGCTTTAATTAAATTAGAGCAGTTAAGTATAAGTAGCTGGTTTCATATATTTTTTTTTAAATGATTACTTTTATTATTGTGCAATTAGTGAAAACGCTTTTGACCAAGAACTAGGAAAGAAATTATTTAATAAACTACCAGGAGCTCTAGGAAGAGAAATAGAAGACAAATGGTATAAAAGAGACGGAGTAGTACAAAATCCTAATTTAAAATGGTCAATAGGACATAGAATACAACATATAATGGATATACTACAAGAAAAATGCACGCATATACAAATACAAAAAAAATTAAAATAAAATTAGATGAATTTTTGTAAAAGCGTGGTATACACCACTCAGAGTTACGATAAAGACAATTATAAAAAGAAAAAGTATAAGAAATACAGAAGCCAATATAATAGAAACTACCCTCAATACAATATAAAGAAATACTATCTTAGAAAATCATCAGCCAGAAAACCCTATTTATATAGAAATAGACATCTAAGAAAATACAGAACAGATAGAAATTATAAAAATAAACTGGAATGTTTTACTTGTGGAAGTGTAGAACACTTAGCAAATACATGTCCAAAAAGAATAAATAATAAGACACGAAATTCACAGCTAATTGAAGACTTTCAAGAAACCTTAATAAATGTAGTTGAATATATGTTAGACATAGAAAGTATATACTCCATAGTAAGTGTAGATACTGAAGAAAAAATTAAAACAGACTCATCAGACTCAGAAGCAGAAGAATTAATTAATGAGATAGGATTAGAAAAACTAGACCTAGAACAAGTTCAAATGGATAATTTAGCAAATATATCAGAAGATTGTAGTCACGATTTCGAAAGAAATAAAGGTTTAGATAGTAATGCATGTTTCTCTTGTAAATTGTTTCCTAGTAGAGATAAAAGAGCAAAATGGAAAAATTATTTTATAGAAGGATGTATCATAAGTATAGAAAAAGAATTTAAGACAAATATACACAAAGAAGAAAGACATAAAAAAATAGAAGACCCTACTATTAGTATAAGAATAATGACATTAGAAACTAGAATGAACGAATTAGAAACCATGTTATATAAATTAGAAAAAGGAAAACAAAAAGAAGCAGATAGCGAAGATGAAGAAATAGGTTTATCTAATATACAACCGCTAAGAACAATACCAGAAGATTCAACAGCGGAACTAATGAGTATAGAAGACCATGGAGCCCTAGTATGTAATGAAAATAAAAAATTAGAAACAATAAAAATACTTGCAAGAATTAAAATAGATGACTATGAAATAGAGACATTAGCATTAGTAGATTCGGGATGTACTAAATGTATAATAAATAAACAAATAGTTCCACCATATTTTATAAAATTTCTAGACAAACCAGTTGCAGCCATGCAAATGGATGGAACTCATAATATATATAAACATTATGTTCATAAGGCATACATTAGCTTTATCAACACTTGTTCAGAATTTTATAAACCTAGTTATAAAATGGATAAAATATGGGCAAGAGACTTGAATATAATATAGACTTTGTCATCGGATTAGACTTTATGTTACATAACAATGGAAGTTGCATGATTACAAGAGATGGAGTAATTTTTCTAAAAAATATTACTCATACACCAGTACAAGCTCATAAAACTGAAACTAGAATCAGACATAAGAAGATCTCTACTCCAGACCAAATAAACCTGCAAAAGAAAGAAGAGAGTTGTTGTAAGGATTGTCAAGACAACAATACATGCTGTAAAAGCAAAAGAGAAATAAAGAATTTAATTCTAGAAGAAGAAGAAATACTAGACGACGAATCTAATAGAAATAAATTATACTTTAATAGACATAGAAACAGAATTATATAATTTTAAAACATGGATAGAAAGGATAGGAGTAATAAAAAACCAAAAAAATTTAGATAATATAATAAGAATACTAGATGATATAGAAATTATAGGAGAAAAACCTTTAAAACATTGGAAAAATAACAAAATTGTATGTAAATTCGACATAATAAATCCAGAATATATAATTAAAACAGCCTCAATAGAAGCAACTAACCAAGATGTGGAAGACTTTAAAGTACAAATAAAAGAATTATTAAATTTAGGAGTAATAAGAAGATCTACTACTAAACATAGATCTGACGAATTTATGGTAAGAAATCATAGTGAGATAGTAAGAGGAAAAGCTAGAATGGTAATAAATTACAAAACACTTAATGATAACACCAGAACAGATGGATATAAGTTACCAGACAAAACAAAACTAATAAATAGAATACAAAGTAAAAAAATCTTTAGTAAATTTGATTGTAAATCAGGATATTGGCAGGTACGAATGGATGAAGAAAGTATAGAATGGACTGAATTTACCTGTCCTGAAGGACATTTCGAATGGTTAGTAATACCATCTGGATTAAAGACAGCTCCACCAATTTTTCAAAGAAAAATGGATAGTATATTTGGAGACTATAAAAGATTTGTCCTAGTATATGTAGATGATATATTAGTATTTAGTAAAGACATGAAAGAACATTTAGGACACCTATAGACAGTATGTAGATTATTCGTAGAAAATGGAATAATAATTATCAAGAAAAAGATGAAATTATGTAAAAACCATATAAACTTTTTAGGAGTAGTGCTAGGAGATAGCAAAATAAAATTACAACCTCATATAGCTAAAAAGACCTTAGAAATGCCAGATAAACTAGATAATGTTAAAAAATTACAAAAATTCTTAGGAATAGTAAATTATGCTAGAAGTTTTATAAAAGACTTAGGAAAAATAGCAGGACCATTGTATTAAAAAAACGGGATCAAATGGTCAAAAACACTTTACTACAGAAGATATTAGATTAGTACAAACAATTAAAGAAAAAATAAAAAATATTCCAGACTTAAATATGCCCCTAGAAACAGACTATTTAATTATAGAAACAGATGGAAGCTTCGAAGGATGGGGAGCAGTATTAAAGGCAAAACCAAATAAATATAGCAATAAAAGTGAAGAGAAGATATGTGCTTATCAAAGTGGTAAGTACCGAGAAAAAGGAAATATGAGTAGTATAGACGCCGAAATTTTAGCTGTAATATATGGCTTAAATAGTTTTAGACTATATATACTAAATAACCAGAAATATTGGTAAGAACAGACTGTGAAGCTATAGTCAAATTCTATCAAAAAATTAATGATAAAAGTAGCAGTAAACGAAGATGGTTAAACTTTATGGATACTATTTCAATTTATAATTTAACATTCGAACATATAAAAGGAAAAATAACCTGGCAGACCAATTAAGTAGATTAAAAAGCACATCTAACTGATTTTCTATTTGAACAACATGAGACCATCAAGTTCTCAGACAACAGACAAGGGAAAAGGCATAGCCTCAACCCAAGACACTTACAGACAAAAGGTACTAGGTAATCTTCATTTTAGACCTACATCTGCATTAGACAAAAACGCCTTAGAAAGAATACATTTTGGAACCAATAATTTAGTATTTTTCCCGCCATCTAATTTAACTTTTAAGGTATTACTAGAATATGTAATAGACAAACAACAGACATGTTTAGTAGATAATTTGTGGATATCACATAATAAAAAAGACTCTAGTCATTTTGTAGCCACTCTAAGTGCACTTTGTCAGTATTTTATAGACAAAATTCTAGATAAGAAGTTTAAATTTTATGCTGTAATCCATGGTAGAACTAATGGTATTTTCCAGACCTGGATAGAAGTTTTAGATTCTATTAAAGATATAAGAAAGCCTCTTTTTAAAGACTTTAATGATTTCACTGAGGCATTAGACTATGCTAGAGGAGTGTTTGGTCAAAACTAATATATTTCTCCAGCTCTCACACAAAATCCAGATAGAACCCCTTAGTACAATATACAAAAAGACACAGACAATATACAAAAAGAAATCTAAGTATTTGTACATAGTTTCAGACATAAGAAGATCTCTACTTCAGACCAAATATATATATATATATATATATATATATATATATATATATATATATATATATATATTGAGTCGAGGGTCTTTAGGAAACAGCAGTCCTACCTTGGTAGGAGTAAGGTCTGCGTACACTCTACCTTCCCCAGACCCCACGTTGTGGGATTTCACTAGGTTGTTGTTGTTGTTGTTGTTGTTGTTGTTGTGTCTGTATGTATATATATATAAGCCTTTTTCTTTTTATTAACCTTGGGAAAATGTAATATTATAACTTTTGATGATATCAAGTTATTTAACACTTTAATGTATTCAATGAAGTGATATGCAATTCTTGTTTCCTTGTGTAAAGTTGGATCCCTAGCAACTTACTGTATAATTTACAAATCTATGTAGTGTATTGAATGAAGTGAATGGTATCATCTAATCTCTGTCACACCCCATTTTAGCGCCTCGAAGGACATGGGTTTTATTAGTAAAGGGTTTTTCCAATTGAAGTGATGTTTTGAGAAGGAATTATTTATTTATTCAGAGTCATCACTGGAATTGAGTTTGGTGTTCCAAGTCACCTTATTGAATCCCTAATCAAAAGGAAATGACTCTTTATTTTTGGTCCGCAAAAATAAAAGACCGGGTAAGGAATTTTGTTGACCGGAGAGAAGGTATTAGACATTCCCCGAGTCCCGTGGTTCTGGCACAATCGCCTTTATCGACTTATACTTGGCTAAAATTAAATATTGGATGAAATGCGTTTATTTTACTCGCTTAATTACCTAAAATTAGTTTAGAATTGTGACTTCTATTTTTGGCTTAGGAGCGTAACCACACACAAAGCCTCTTATTTACAATAATCGACCAAGGAGCGTATCCACACACATGGTCAAACTCGATTTATTTATAAAGTCAAGGAGCGTAACCACAAACATGACTCTTTTGAGTAGTTAATTAATGTTTAACCAAGGTCCATAACCGAACACATGGTCAACATTTAAGCACACCTAATAGAATCTATCGTTAAAAGGACTATTTGTCTCTTAAATCTGACACGCTTTTCTTTATCATTTTAGTCATTTTCACTATTTGACAACGAACTTTGAATAAATTCGCAACCCATCTCGTTCCCTTACAATTGATTTTAACATTCTTTTCTTATATACTTGATAACAACATTTGAAATAATTCGAGTCTCATCTTGCTGATCTCACGCTAATATTAATATTATCTAGGCCTTGAAAGTTATTTAAGGCCAAAGATATTCTTTAAACATGCGACCCCTAAAAGAAATTTGAAAAACAAAACAAAAAAAAAATTCGTTTAATCTAAATCCGTGAATCAACGTCATGGTCACCAGTAACACCAACACGGAACCAACGAACAAGAAAGATTACTAAATAAAACATTTGAAACGAATTGATCCGGAATATTCTCAATCCATAGCACCTTTTATCACTGCTAGGGTTTATGATATAGAATGTGATGAAGATGATGTCTATGGTTGTCATAACAGAGAGTTGGAAATAATTTTGTATATAAGAAATGAAATGGGAAAACGTGATGTATTTTGGCTTGGTGGTGAAGCTTATGGAATTCTTTATTTTCTCGGCCAGAATTGGGGCCCTTTCACGTTGTAGCAGCTGCGGCTAGATCTTAGGGAATTAGTCAGGGTATATTATTTTTGTGTAGTAGATGATAGCTCGGTTAGGAAATTAGGTCTAGGATATTGGTAAGTTTCTAAAATGTCCTTCTCATACTAGGATATTCTTATTCCTACAATGGAATATGCCATGGATATGGATAGGGATGAAATTTGTCATGTGACAATATGATATTGGTTCTCCTTTTCTCCTTTTTTTATTTTTCTTTTTTTCATTAAATGTATAAAATAAAAATAGTTTGATAAATATATTAATCAGCTACTTTCAAACCAACAATAATAAAACATAAATAATTATACTAAGAAAAACTCAAAAGTAATTAACTAAAACCTCGATTTAAAGAAACTTATTTTTGTAAGTTTTCTTTTTTCGAAACACAAAACTTATAATCTAAAAATGGTGAATATTTTTGTCCTTTTTTCATTTCCACAAACAAAACCTATTAAAATAATAATAAAAGCTAAAATGTCAAAGATTAGACTAAAAGAAAAATTAGACACTAAAACCGTGAAAAGGTCCCGGGAGGGTAAAAAATCACGTGTCTACAGTCTCTACCAAACTGAAAAGTGTTTCTATTGTTGGAAACAAGATATTTAGACCAATAATACTCACTTCAAAGAATAATCTAAAAAGGGCAGCCTGGTGCAATAAGCTATGTGCAGAGTTCGGGGAAGGGCTAAACTACAAGGGTCTATTGTACACACACAGCCTTACCCTGCATTTCTACAAGAGATTGTTTCCATGGCTCGAACCCTTGAGCAACTTTACAAGTTAAGCGAAGGCTTCCCTTTAGGGATTTCCATAGAATGGGGAAAGAAAATGGCATCGACAAAAGAAATCATATCAGCAAAACGACAAAGAGATGCAACTTCGCAATATACATGTGGGGGGTGCATGCAGGCTCAGGAACTTCTTAGCTACTTCAGAAACCAACGGCATGGTAATGCAGCGAAGGGCTGATTTATACGCTGGACAGTGAAAATATATTTTTCTCAAGGTAACTGATTAAATGATGCGTGAAAAGTTAATACTGAGAGTTATTTATGTTGAGATTCTACCTATTGAAATATTCTAATGTTTGTTATCTCAGAAAGAAGAATGATTTGTGGAGGCTCTGCTGATACAACTTTGACATCTCTTGAGGTAGGAGCCAAAAAAAGGTCATTCCTGATCTTCTTTTCCCTTCTATTTGCCCTATTCCCACCCAGCTGTAATGTTCCTCTCTGCTCTTTTTGCCAGTTAGAATTTGTCATCCTTAAATTTGTCGTATATTTGGATTGCAGCACTGTATACTGAAAATTAAATATGCGGATTATGAACTGATATCCATGACTATCACAAAGGCTATTAAGGCTCAAATGGAAGGCTTGGGAGCAAACTCAGACAACTTTGCAAAAATTGCCGATTGTCTAAGATTGAAATCAAACTAAGAGCTTTTAATTGAGCTTGGGGCCCTTGAAAAATTGAAGGAGAATGCTGAACAAGCTGAAAAGACTGAGGAAGTTGAATATATTGAGTAAATTATAGCTCTTGTTTCCCATATGCACGACTGCTTCGTCACAATGAAACGGTCTCAAACCTTAATGCCTGTGCCGATACCTCCTGATTTTTGTTGCCCCCTCTCACTTGAGTCGATGATGGACCCCGTAATTGTTTCTCCTAGACAAACTTACGAGCAAGATTTTATAAGGAAATGGATTGATCTTGGTATTACTGTTTGTTCTAAGACCAGGCAAACTCTGGGGCGCAGAAATCTCATGCCTAATTACACTGTTAAGGCACTCATTGCAAATTGGTGTGACTCAAACAATGTAAAGCTACCTGATCCGATGAAATCTTCACTTCCAGCACATGCAGATTCTGGTATGCCCAGGGATACCCAGGGTTTTCGCCTTCTAAGGGGAATTCACTCTTCGCAATTCTGCTCGCTCTTTAAGTTCTCTAAGGAAGAGTTTGATTTCATCAAGTATAAACCAAAGAGAAGGATCATCTTCGGAAGATTCTTTACCTGGAGTTGCTAGTAATATGCTTACTCTGGATGTTGAAAGGATATCTATTAAGAGTTCTGAAGAACGAATGGCCCACTCTGGAGAGATAAACTCACATGGTCATAGTATGTTAGCAGCCGATAAACACTTCCTTGTAGGTCATAATAGAACCACCTTGGCACCCAACACACTATCCGATTCAAACTTTTCACCTGTAATTTCTGGTGATGGAAATGAAGTATTCTCAAGATCAGCAGCGGCTACGACTGACACTTATGGGGATGTGTCAGAATCCCAGCTTTCTGTGCCGTTACAAAGGGAACCAGAATTCACGAGGGAAAAGCAGCAATCGGTCAGGAAGGAGGGATTCCCATTCTGTTTGAGGTTGTTGAACTGGGCTCTGCGAGACGGAAGGAAAATGCAGCAGCTGCTTTTTTGCAATTATGCACCAATAGTAGCAGGTTTTGCAACATGGTTCTCCAGGAAAGAGTTGTACCTCCGTTAGTAGCATTGCCACAGGCTGGCACCCCAAGAGCTAGAGAAAAGGTACGATTTTGCATTAACCTCGCACTAGGGGGTGTCAAATGGGCGAGTTGGGCTGAGTTTGGGTGGGTCAAAATGGGATGAGTTAACAAATGAACCGCTCAAAAGTTACTTGGGCTGAAATGGGATGGGCTAAAATGGGCTAAAAACTAGTTCATAACTGTTACACCTCGAAAATTTCATGTTGTTGTGCTGTGAATAGACTAACACGAACTTAAGGTGAACATGAAGTTCTTATGACATTAAGGAGCGTATGTGGTAGCTTCAAGCATATACGATAATATTTTGAAGTCATGTGAACCGGTGAAACTAAGTTCGTCGAGGAGAAGTGGAGTATAAGTCGTGTTTTGGGAAAGGTTTCGCAAACTATCAAGTTAAGGATTATTTATTAATGCCTTGAGAAGAAGTTATAAGGCTCCTTAGATGGTTAATGAAGTATTAAACAAGTGTTAAGAAGGTTCCATAAGGATTGGGGACCAAACAAATTGACAAGAATAATTTCGGAAAAGATGGAGTTATAAGACCACTTATACGGTCCATATAACTTTATACGGTCCATATAAGGATCCGTATAACCTTTATAGAGAAGGCATATCCCTGATGGTATTATACGGTCACTTATACGGACCGTATAAAGTTATAAGGACCGTATCAGTGTTTGTACAACTCAATCGGGTCACTTTTTCCCGATTTTTTAATTTCTATATCTATCTATCTATCTATCTATATATATATATATATATATATATATATATATATATATATATATATATATATATATATATATATCCATTTAATTCATTTTCCATACTCCTTACGACTCTTGAAAGCTCTAGAACATTCCCCATATCATATCCACACTAATCTAAAGGGAATCAAGGATTAATCACCAAGACCCAAGAGAATCAAGTGCAGATAAGCTCACTAGGGTTAATATAAGTGAAGGTTTCCTTTGGAATGGAAGTTGGGGATTTTCTCACGTGGAGTATCTTCATCCAAAGATCATTCCTACATAATCAAAAGTGAGTTTTACATCTATTTCATGCTATTACAAGTATTAAGTGGTTGAAAGACTTGGATTAGAGAAGAAAGTTGAATATGGAGCCAAATGTGAAAATAATGACACTCTTGAATAGTAACTTGACTTGAATCATAGTTCTTGATATGTCATGAGTATAATCTTGTTGTGCAGGATACAAATGACGTTAAAGAAGTGTTATGTGGGAATGAATATGGTGTTATGTCATAGTTATGGCTATGGATGACTTTGAAAGTGAATTTGAGAAGTGAACAATGTTTAACTTGAGAAATCTATTGATTATGATAATATGAGTGTTGCTATTGCTATTTGGGAGTTGTTTATCATATGGAGAAAGTTGTCGAAACAAAGGAAATGCTGCCCAATTTTCATTAGCTCTTAGTCGCCTTAGCTTATCCTTAAGTATGCTTCTAATGATCTAATGTAATACGAATTCTCTTGAATGTAGTGTTGTGAACTTGGAAGGAGAGCGTTTAGTCGTTGAGAAGACGCAAAGGTATGTAAGGCTAGTCCCCTTCTTTCAAAGGCATGACTTCTATACTATGATTTATTTTCTATATTTTCATGATCTTCTTACATCCCAAAAGATGAAAGTTAAAGATTCTTCAGAGCTTCTTATGAGACAGAGATGAGATATGTCCCAAGATAATGATGTTGATAATGATGCTATTTCAGAGATTCCAAAGCCTATGATATGATGCTATCATGAGCTTGATAATCCTATTCTTATGGTTTCATTGATGTTAGTTCTTGTTGTTGTCTCACCTCATGATATTAGTTCTTTCAAGGTGAGGCATAGCGACGATGGTTATTCCATAATGTAATCAGAGGTTATCGACCTTACGTCACTCCAATAGAGTTATAACTTTCACTTGGACTCTCATGCATGCTTTACGCTGTGTATATGTTTAATTACACCGCGCCTATTTAGCTGGGCAGTCACCAATATGATGGGCGTAGTGAGTAGCTATGATGATGATTACACCGTGCCTATATGGCCGGGCAGACACCACTAGTGGGCGGCTTGAGATGTTTACCCCGGACGCGGGCTAATGACGATCACACCGTACCTATATGGTCGGGTAGCTTATATATATATATATATATATATATATGATATGATATGATGTTATTTAATATAAAAGCTAGCATGCATGATTCCGCCTTAAGAGGCAATTAGTTACATGTTTACTCTTCATCTTATGCTCTTTTATTTCTTTATTATGCTGTTGTACATGCCTTACATACTCAGTACATTGTTCGTACTGACGTCCTTTTCTTTTATGGTCGCTGTGTTCATGCCCACAGGTAGACAGGGAGACGGACCTGACACCTAGGAGCCTTATCAGCAGTTGTACAGGAGTACCCCACTACTCCGGAGGTGTAGCCTATTGGTATATTCTTTTGTGTACATATTTGGGGCATGGCGGGGTCCTGTCCTGTCCTTATGATTCCAGTATTCTAGTAGAGGCTCGTAGATACATATGTGTGGGTAGTAGATGTTCTATGATCTCGTTAGTGTATGTCATGTATATCATTTTGTAGCTTTGTGGGCTTATGTATGTGATTATGTATACGCATGTTTTGGGAAGTAAATGGGGATCATTCTATGAGAAGTCTTGTGTTGGAAACAGTGTAAATTCAGGTTGAGTCTAATGATAAGCAGGACAGGTGGTGCTCGGTATGCCAGCTCCTGGTACCCGTCATGGCCCTCTAATTGGGTCGTGACAATAACCCAACCCGCCCAATTCGTACTAAGTTTTAATTTCTTTGTTTGTTCTTTTATAATGTTTTAGTACCTAATAAAACTATCTTTTTTCTTTAAAATGGGTAATTAACACATATCAGCCCGATTTTGTGATGGGCTGAAATGGGCTAAGCTAATAAATGGGCGGGTCAATGACCAGTCCAAACTTGGGCGGGTTGGCAGGTTATATTTTAACGAGCTAATTTTGCCACTTCTACGTCGCACTTTGTTTCTATTCTAGTTCAAGTATTCTAGAATATACATGTGGGGGATATATGCAGGCTCAGGGACTTCTTAGCTACTTCAGAAACCAACGACATGGTAATGCAGCGAGGGGCTGATTTATAAGGTGGATAATGAAAATATATTTTTCTCAAGGTAACTGATTAAATGAAGCGTGTAAAGTTGATGTTGAGAGTTATTTATGTAGAGATTCTGCTTGTTGAAATATTCAAATGGTTGTGATCTGAGAAAGAAGAATGATTTGTGGAGGCTCTTATGAGTGTTGGGTCCATCCCCTTGTTTTAAGGAAGGAATATTTTTCTTCCTTTGACAAAATCACATTGGTAGCAATTGTGGAATTGGCCAACAAGTCAATTCTTTTGTTCACATAGTCGTGATGTAAGCGCTTACCTCATCTTAGGAAATTCATTCCTATAAATAGGCAGCTTTTGGTTCATTTGTAAGACACCAAGATAGAGAGAGAAAAATCTAAGAGAAATACTCTTAGTGAAAGGCCTAAGTAAGAGAAGGTCTTTGAGAGAATTTTCTGTGGTAAAATTCTTGAGTGTAATTGGGATTGGGGTTGTGAGGTTGAGTGTTGTAAACACTTGTAATATTTCTTCTTTAATAAGATCTGCAGCAGCAACGTGGACGTAGCTCTCACATTGAGGGTGAACCACTATAAATCTGTGTGTGCTATTTATTCTTCGCTTACATCACGGCGTAAGTAGGTTCTGTCTAAGGAGGTTAGTATTTAAGTGGTCCAGCTGTGACCCTCCAATCTTTCCTGGGAACCTGCTTACAAAGGTCGGATTTGGGATTCAAATCCTAACAACTGGTATCAGAGCAACAGGTTGTGTTGTGATTTAGAAACGATGGGAGGCGAAGATGGTACGACGCACGGCATCGGTAAATTCGATGGTACAGACTTTGCGTTCTGGAGAATGCAAATTGAAGATTATTTATATGGCAGAAAGCTTCATGAACCTCTGAGTCCGAAACCAGAGGAGATGAAGCAAGCAGATTGGGATCTCCTCGACAGACAAGTTCTGGGAGTCATTCGGCTAACGCTGTCGAAGAACGTTGCTCACAACGTGGCAAAGGAGAAGACCACCGCAGCTATGATGAAGGTATTGTCTGATATGTATGAGAAACCTTCGGCAAATAATAAGGTATTTCTCATGAAGAAACTATTTCATCTAAAGATGATGGAAAATGCTCATGTTGCTGCACACATAAATGAATTCAATACCATTGTAAATCAATTGTCATCGGTAAAAATTTATTTCGATGATGAAGTACAAGCTCTAATTTTGTTAGCATCCCTACCAAATAGCTGGGAGCCAATGAGAGCAGCGGTTAGTAATTCTGTCGGCAGTAACAAACTAAAGTTCAACGATGTTAGGGATCGTATCCTTGCTGAGGAGGTGCGCAGGACAGATTCTGGAGAGGCATCGACGAGTTCTGCTTATAATGTTGAAAACAGAAGCAAAAATTTTGACAGAAGCTACAACCAAAATAGGGGCAGATCGAAGTCAAGGAATGGCAGGGGTCAATCCAGACCAGGACGAACACATGAGTGTTGGAACTGTGGAAAACCAGGTCACTTCAAGAAGAACTGTAGGGCGCCAAAGAAAGAGGACAACAAGGGGGATGGAATCAACGCTGCTTCGGAAGACATTGGCGATGCGTTGTTGCTATCGGTTGACAGCCCGATAGACTCTTGGGTGCTTGACTCAGGAGCGTCCTTTCATACCACCCCACATCATGATATAATGACAAACTACGTGGCTGGGAATCTCGGCAAAGTTTATTTAGCCGATGGAGAGCCGCTAGACGTTGTTGGCACGGGAGACATTAATTTGAAGATGTCAAATGGATCCTCGTGGAAGATTACAAATGTTAGACATGTTCCAAAGCTGATGCGAAACCTGATCTCAGTAGGTCAGCTTGATGATGAGGGATATGATCTCAATTTTGGTAATAGGTCTTGGAAGGTGGCGAAAGGTGCTATGGTAGTTGGCCGAGGAAAGACGATTGGCACTCTCTACATGACGACTAGCTGTCGTGATACTGTTGCTGTGGTTGACAACACAAAGAAGACAAATTTGTGGCATTGTCGGCAGGGACATATTAGCCAGAAGGGGATGAAGCTGTTGGTGACAAATGGCTTAATTCCGGAGTTGAAGACGGTGGACCTTTATACGTGTGAGAGCTGCATTCTCGGAAAACAAAAGCGAGTAAGCTTCTCAAATGCAGGCAGGGAGTTGAAGGTCGAGAAACTGGAATTGGTGCACACAGATGTGTGGGGACCTACCACTGTCCCCTCTCTTGGAGGATCACACTACTACGTGACCTTCATTGATTATTTAACCAGGAAGGTATGGGTTTATTTTATGAAAAATAAATCCGATGTGTTTAGTGTATTCAAAAGATGGAAAGCCATGGTCGAGAATGAAACAAACCTCAAGTTGAAGTGTTTGAGGTCCGACACCGGCGGAGAATACACCGATGGTGATTTCAAACGGTACTGTGCCGATAATGGGATCAAGGTGATGAAGACTATTCCTGGAACGCCGCAACAAAATGGAATAGCCGAAAGAATGAACCGAACGTTGAACGAGCGTGCTCGAAATATGAGAATACACTCTGGACTGCCCAAGACATTCTGGGCAGATACAGTCAATACCGTGGCCTTCTTAATTAACCGAGGACCGTCAGTTCCCTTGGATTTCAGAATTCCAGAAGAAGTCTGGAGTGGCAAGAAGGTAAATCTTTCATTTCTGAAAGTGTTCGGCTGCTTATCATATGTTCATAATGATGATACGGCTAGAAGCAAGCGTGATCCAAAATCAAAGAAGTGTTACTTTATTGGCTATGGTGACACCGAGCTTGGTTACCGATTTTGGGATGAACAAAATCGGATGATCATCCGAAGCAGGAATGTTGTCTTCAACGAAGAGGTACTGTACAAAGACAAGTTGCAAAAAAAATTCAGAATGTCAAGACAAGGAATCGGAAATAGTCGATTTGAGAGACTTCCCGACACCTGAGCCGCAGCCAGGTACAGCCGAGGAAGAGGAACAAACAATCCGAGAAGGTGCTGATGAAAGTGCCGATTCTGAAACAAATAAGCAGACGCCAATCACAGAACTGCGTAGATCATCCAGGATCAGGAAGCCGATTCACAAGTACTCTCCATCCCTCAACTACATTCTACTCACTGATAGAGGGGAGCCGGAAGGTTATGAAGAAGCAATGCAAGTCAATGAATCGACCAAGTGGGAGCAGGCAATGAAAGATGAGATGGATTCACTATCGGCAAATCATACATGGGAGTTAGCCGAGTTTCCAAAGGATAAGAAGGCATTGCAAAACAAATGGGTTTATCGGATAAAGGAAGAACCCAATGGAAGCAAGCGTTATAAAACAAGGCTGGTTGCAAAGGGATTTCAACAGAAAGAAGGCATCGACTATACAGAGATCTTCTCTCCCGTAGTCAAGATGGTGACTATCAGAACTGTTCTTGGACTGGTAGCAAAGGAAAATCTACATCTGCAACAGATGGACGTGAAAACTGCATTTCTTCACGGTAATCTAGACGAGGAAATCTACATGCTACAGCCGGAGGGATTCAAAGTCAAAGGAAAGGAAATCTGGTGTGCAAACTTCAAAAAAGTCTGTACAGACTAAAACAGGCTCCAAGACAGTGGTATTTAAAGTTTGGCAGCTTTATGAAGAAAGCTGAATTTTCAAGATGCGAGGCAGATCACTGCTGTTACTTCAAAAAATTTGAAGACTCGTACATGATACTGCTACTCTATGTCGACGACATGCTAATCGTAGGAGCAAACCTACAGGAGATTAATCGGTTGAAAAAAGGGTTATCGGAAGAGTTTGCAATGAAGGATTTGGGAGTTGCAAAGCAAATCCTTGGGATGAGAATCGACCGAAGCAAGGAGGGCATCAAACTCTCACAAGAAGAATATGTGAGGAAAAGGTTCAACATGCATGATGCCAAACCAGTCAGCACTCCCTTGGCTGGACACTTTCGGTTGTCAAAGGATCAATCGCCGACAACCGAGGATGAGAAGAAGCAGATGGACAAGATACCTTATGCATCTGCAATCGGTAGTCTTATGTATGCAATGATATGTACAAGGCTAGACATTGCACATGCAGTGGAGTTGCTAGCCGATTTATGAGCAATCCGGGAAAGCAACACTGGGAGGCTGTGAAGTGGATATTCAGATATCTGAAAGACAGCTCGAGTTCAGCTCTGTATTTCCGAAAATCAAAAACAGGATTGCAAGGGTATGTTGATGCTGACAACGGTGGTGATATTGATAGCAGAAAGAGCACATCCGGGTATGTTTACACCTTCGGAGGTACTGCAATATCTTGGGTTTCCAAGTTGCAAAAGATAGTAGCTCTCTCTAGTTGTGAGGCTGAGTACGTTGCTGTGACGGAGGCCACAAAGGAAATGATGTGGCTACAATCTTTTCTGCGGGAATTGGATCAGGACCACGAGGGAAGTGTGCTATATTGTGATAGCCAAAGTGCCATTCATTTGGCAAAGAACCCGGTCTACCATGCTCGAACGAAGCACATACAACTCCGTTACCATTTCATTAGATCAGCTTTGGAAGATGGAGCGCTAGTGCTTGAGAAGATCGCAGGGAGTCAGAATCTAGCAGACATGCTGACAAAGGCAGTGACGATAGATAAACTGAAGCTATGCTCAACTTCAGTTGGCCTACACGAAGTATGAAACTAAGAAAGAGCTGCTGCATCGATCAAAGTGTGAAGACAAATTAAAATTAGTCTTCAAGTGGGAGATTTGTTGGGTCCATCCCTTTGTTTTATGGAAGGAAGATTTTTCTTCCTTTGACAAAATCACATTGGTAGCAATTGTGGAATTGGCCAACAAGTCAATTCTTTTGTTCACATAGTCGTGATGTAAGCGCTTACCTCATCTTAGGAAATTCATTCCTATAAATAGGCAGCTTATGGTTCATTTGTAAGACACCAAGATAGAGAGAAAAAAATCTAAGAGAAATACTCTTAGTGAAAGGCCTAAGTAAGAGAAGGTCTTTGAGAGAATTTTCTGTGGTAAAATTCTTGAGTGTAATTGGGATTGGGGTTGTGAGGTTGAGTGTTGTAAACACTTGTAATATTTCTTCTTTAATAAGATCTGCAGCAGGAACGTGGACGTAGCTCTCACATTGAGGGTGAACCACTATAAATCTGTGTGTGCTATTTATTCTTCGCTTACATCACGGCGTAAGTAGGTTCTGTCTAAGGAGGTTGGTATTTAAGTGGTCCAGCTGTGACCCTCCAATCTTTCCTGGGAACCTGCTTACAAAGGTCGGATTTGGGATTCAAATCCTAACAATGAGTCCATCCTCCGTTAACTTCGTATGTGAATGTGGAAGAAAAGCCTTTATACCATTAAAAAGTGTCTGATGGCATCAGTTATAAACTTTGTATGTGAATGCGGTGAGATTGTGATGAACTATTTTTTTCTCGTAAGTAGTTGGTAGTGATATATTTTGATTGCTGAAACAAATAGCCAACTGAACCTTCCCCTAATTGTTAGTACCAAAAGCAAAACAAACTGTCTTTACTTGAACGATAATGGAAGTCAAGCGATAAATTGGTCATTTCTTCACCTATTTATGTTGGTTTTCATTTGATATTGCATTGCAGAGATGGCTGTTTTCAAGGGAGTGTTTGACTGGTTATCTGCATATCACATTGAACTTAATTACTGCCTGAAACACCACCTATCCATTATACTGGACAGACCTGTATAAGAATCCCATGCAGACTGCACTTGTATTTTTTTCTTTTCTTGTTATGGATAACGGTGGTGTCCAAGCAAGCTTGTCGAAGAAGTGGTAGAACCAGCCAAGTAATATTCATGTGAGTGGCAGCTTCGGGAATTAGACATTGTGAGTTTTGAAATGTGTATGTAACTCTATTTATACTTGATTCTAATTGCACGTGGATGCTCGCACACATATACTTGCATATAGCATTTGGCACCATAGTATTGAGTTACTTAAAATTTGCAAACCCATTGTTGGATCTACTACTAGTTCGTATGATGATTAGGAATTTACGCGGGGTGGCCTTTTGAAAGGCGTGTTTAATATTTGACCCATTAAGAAAAGTTATAAATATATACATTTGCCAAGATGTCTTCTTCTCTTCCTTGTGCATTTTCTTCATGTGTGCAGTAAAAAATCGAAGACACATTCCTTATCCTTATGATTATTTTGGATTGGTTTGGTTGCACAAATTTGAAGAACATCATTGTTGAGTTTTATTGAGTTTGTTAGTAGAAGAAAACAAAGTGAGTCTATTGATTTTTGAAGATTTGAGTTGAATGTAACAATTGGAAATTGTTGAGTTTTGCATTACAAGACCGGATATCAAATGTGGAGTCATTTTGAAGCAAAAATGTGTTGCTGAAAACAAGTTATACTGACCGTGAATTTTTGGTTAAATCCTGACGATCAACATAGCTTGTTGTTGAGGCAAGTCTTGTGACTGAAATCCTGGTAATTTGTCAGGATTTGTGGCCAAGATCCGTACGATCACCATAACTTGTTTTATAGGCAGTCTTGCACAATATTAGATAAGAAATCCTGTTGACCCGTCAGAATTTTGCATCCGCTTATGGCTAAATAATTATTTTCACAGTATCTTTTTTAACGCGTTTAAATTTTAGATAATAATGGTACCGAAGGATCCTAATTGTGAAAATCACCCTATGATGGTCAGCCAATGGACATTGTTTTATCTTCTTTGATGTGGTTGCCTCTTGAATGGTCTCGTTAACTAGAAGTCTTTTTAGTATTTCACCGTTAGCAGCAAGTTGAGGGAATCTATTTCATGTTTTGATTATTTTGTTTTTTGAAATGTAGATGTGTTTGGACAAGAGAAAAAGAAGCAAAAGAAGAAAAAAAAAAATCTTGGACAAATGGTTCCAATAATTTGACATTTCCCTTTCAAGACTTGTGCATTGACTTAAGAATAACAACATGCTTTTTCTCCTCTTAGCTCCTATAATTCTAAGTATAGACTCAATAATTAGTCTGAATGATTTGTGTTTCAATAAACAAATTTGAGATAATCAATCACACTTGTAAAAACTTTACTTTTTGTTTTTCTTTGGGGAGCAACAAAAGAATATCTTTTTTATATTTAAAAGCAGTAGAAGAAGACTTAAATGGATAAGCAACTCATGATCCTTGGGAATTTAGAGTAAAGAGTACGTTCACTTAATGAGTAATCACGTCAAAAGTGATAGGGATTTGTGTGTCAAGTAGCTTTCGTTTGAAATTTTCACGGCAAGACTTGAAAAAATACAACACATTTCCATTCATAATTCACTATTTTCTTGACATAATTTCTCACGCTCTTTAATTTTTTTGTTTAGGCGGATGCAGCCCATAAACAACGGGTTCAACTGAACTCATTATCTTCGAACACGAATCATAGATATATGAAGAATCCTCATATTCTAGGCAACATAAAAGTTGGTTTGGGAGATTATTCTTTTCTTTCTTGAGTTCTGAAAATGTAATTCTATTTATACGTGAATTTTGTACGTGTGCACTCGTACACATATACTCACATTTATCATTTGATACAGAAGTATCAGGTTCTGTTGAACTCGAACCAATTGTTCAATCCGCTTTTGATTCATAGGATGATGACACCAATGGACATGGTTCTATCTTCTAAAATACCATGCCCTTTAATAAGCTTGATGTGACTGACTCTTGAATAGTCTCGTTAACTAAATATCTCTACTTAAATGGATAAGTAATTCATGATCCTTGGAAATTTAAAGTAAAGTATATGTTCACTTAATGAGTACATAAATGAAAAATGACAGTGAAAGGGATTTGTGTGTTAAGTAGCTTCCATCTGAAATTTCCACGACAAGACTTGGAAAATTGCAACTCATTTCCATTCACTATTCAGTATATTTCTTGACTTAATTTCCGGTGATCTTAAATTTTTTAGAGGTGGTTGCAGCAAATAAACAACGAGGGAACTCATTATTTTCAGACATGAAAAATACATATATGATGAATCCTCGCATTCCAGATGTGAGATGATTTGAATGGTATAACGTGTGTTACCCCTAAGGATTTATATGGCTGATTTCAACTACTGTGGGACTGAGGGTAATTATCGTTAGATCTGCTACTTGTTTGTATGATGATGCAAATGGACAATGTTCTATCTTCTTTGAGAGCCATGCCCTTTAATAAGCTTGACGTAGTTGCCTTTTTTTTTGGGGGTGGGGTGGGGTTTGCCTTCTCCTTCCCGGTATCCGTTTTAGGGGTAAAACACTCCTTATCAATGATCGATGACTCCTATCTTAGGAACGTGATTGTTTCTTGAACGGTCTCATTAACTAGAAGTCTCTGCTTAAGTATTTTACAAGTGGGTTGATTGATTGAGTGAGATTTTATTATATGTATATGAAATAGGTAAATGTGATATACATATAATATACTTTTGTGTTATTGTTAACAAAATACTATCGTTCTCATTAATGCAAATTTTCAATAAGAAATAAATTACGTTATAATGTTATGCTATGGTCTTTAGACTAACAAATGTTTTTTATTTAAAATTGTTTTGCCTTTGTCCTTTTTTCTTCGCGTGGTGAGTACCATTTTTTTTAGTACGATTTGGTTTTGAATACAGGATATATTAATTTTGTTTTGTTTGTTTTATTTTATTTTAAAAAATCAATGTAAATATACTCGTACAAGAAAAAAAAAAAAACAGAACAATTTATTTTCTTAGAAAAAATAAAACCAATTGGCATTTCCCTGGCAAGACTATAGCCATGTGCGTTGACTTGAGCATGACGATATTTTTTAAATTTGGAATTGATTGACATGAAGAAAGTTCAAAATCCATGTTTCTAAAATTAAAGAAGCATATGAAGATAATTATTTCCTTAATAATTTCTCCACGTGGATCGCTCTTTTTTTTCAATAGCAGTGGTACTGTTCAGGCTAACTTGTGATAAATTAATAAATAGTCACTGGGTCCCACCAGTGAACTTGCCTTTAAAAAAAAAGGAAAAAAAAGGCCTAACTTGTGTGAAACTTAATTACTCCATTGAATATATGTTATCTTTCACCAGCAAATATATTTCGCATAACTTAGTGAAAAATTCACTTAACAATTTTGTCTCTGATGAGATTTAGACCACTTATTAACCATTAAACCACACTCACTTCTCGGCACCCGTAGGTCTCAGTAGACTCAGTAACCTGTGAATAATTAGTGTTTCAATAAAATAAATAGAGATCATCATTTGCACTATCATCTATTAATAAAAAAATTTACACTTATTTTTTTCTATAGGGAGGATCACAAAAAAGAGAGGTATTTTTTATAGTTCAAAATGGCGGAAGAAGAACTTGAATGGAAAACTAGCTACAGTAAAGAATACGTTCAGTTAATGAGTAGTAACATCTCAATGAAATTCAAACAGAAAGGGAATTATGTGTTGTAGCTTTCATCTGAAATTTCCACAACGAGACTCGTACAAGGACTTTCAAAGCAACAATGTATGCATATACAACAATACTTAGCCATTTGGATAGGTCCTTGTCTGAATTAAATGCTACATTGTCCTGATCTTATGCTACTTAATTTAATTGGAAGTCGTTCTGATTCTACGCCGTATTTTACACGCAAGTATTGTACTAGCTTACTACAATATAAAAAGTGAGATCTGCACCAAGTTCATCCATCAAAAACCAAAATACTCACCTCAACATCGTTTAGCAATATATGATGATGGTTCCCAAATTCTTTTCTTTGTTTCACCTTTTTTCCTTGTTATATCTCTTTACAATTACTTCCGCTTCCACTGAGGAAGCAACTAGCCTCCTAAAATGGAAAGCAACTTTCCATAAGCAGAATAATTCCTTATTGGCTTCATGGAGATCAAGTTCTAATGCTTGCAAGGACTGGTACGGAGTTATAGGCTTTAATGGTAGGATAAACAAGTTGAATATTACAAATTTTAGTGTCATTGGTACGCTCTATGATTTTCCATTTTCATCTCTCCCTTTTCTTGAGTATCTTGATCTTAGCATGAACAATTTCTCTGGCACCATCCCACTTGAAATTGGTAAACTCACTAATCTTGTGTATCTTGCCTTGCACACCAATCAGATTTCAGGCACAATACCACCACAAATCGCCTCACAAGCCAAGCTTCAGATCCTCCAACTGTTTGACAACCATTTAAGTGGTACCATTCCAAGAGAAATAGGTGACCTAAGGTCTCTTACAAAGCTATCTTTGAATACTAACTTTCTTAGTGGTTTTATTCCTACTTCATTGGGGAACTTGACCAGCTTGTGTTTTTTATTTCTTCATGAGAATGAGCTTTCCGGCTCCATTCCTGAAGAAATAGGTTACTTAAGGTCTTTAACTGAGCTAGATTTTACTACTAACTCTCTTAATGGTTCTATTCCTGCTTCACTTGGGAATTTGACCAACTTGTCCCTTTTGTATCTTCATGAAAATCAGCTTTCCGGCTCCATTCCTGAAGAAATAGGTAACCTAAGGTCTGTTACAGAGCTATCTTTGGGTATTAACTTTCTTAGTGGTTCTATTCCTACTTCATTGGGGAACTTGACCAGCGTGTCTTTTTTGTATCTTTCTAAGAATCAACTTTCTGGCTCCATTCCTGAAGAAATAGGTAACCTAAGGTCTGTTACAGAGCTATCTTTGGGTATTAACTTTCTTAGTGGTTCTATTCCTACTTCATTGGGGAACTTGACCAGCGTGTCTTTTTTGTATCTTTCTAAGAATCAACTTTCTGGCTCCATTCCTGAAGAAATAGGTAACCTAAGGTCTCTTACAGAGCTATCTTTGGGTATTAACTTTCTTAGTGGTTCTATTCCTACTTCATTGGGGAACTTGACCAGCCTGTCTTTTTTGTATCTTTGTGATAATCAACTTTCTAGCTCCATTCCTGAAGAAATAGGTTACCTAAGGTCTCTTACCGAGCTAGCTTTTTGTACTAACTCTCTCAATGGTTCTATTCCTGGTTCGCTGGGGAAGTTGAACAACTTGTCCCTATTTTATATTCATGAAAATCAGCTTTCCGGCTCCATCCTTTCATTTATTTGCAATTTCACATCACTACAAATTCTAAATTTGGGTAGAAATAATCTTGAGGGAGCAATTCCGCAATGTTTTGGCAACATGAGTGGTTATCTTGAGGTAATGGATATGCACCAAAACAATCTTTCTGGGGTTCTTCCAAACACTTTTAGTGTTGGATGCTCACTTAGAAGCTTCAACTTGCATGGCAATGAACTAGAAGGGAAAATTCCCTTGTCTTTGGCCAATTGCAAGGAGTTGAAAGATCTTGATTTAGGAGATAATCACCTCATCGACACATTTCCGATGTGGTTGGGAACTCTTCCAAAGCTGCAAGTTTTAAGCTTGAGATCGAATAAATTATATGGACCCATTATAACATCAAGGAATGAAAGCATATTTGTTGAGCTTCGAATCATCGATCTCTCTTGCAATGACTTTTCGGGAAACTTACCTACAAGTTTGTTTCAACATTTGAAAGGCATGAGGACAATTAATCAAACAATGAAGTCACCAAGATATCTTGGAAATGTAGACTACAACGATTTTGTAACAATTGCAAACAAGGGACTGGAGCTTGAACTTGTTAGGATTTTGACTACATACACAAGTGTTGATCTTTCAAGTAACAAATTTGAAGGATCTATTCCAAGTATTATAGGAGATCTTATTGCGCTTCGGGTGCTGAATTTATCTCTTAATGAATTGCAAGGTCATATACCTCCATCACTTGGAAATTTATCTGTACTCGAATCATTGGACCTATCAAGTAACCATATTGTAGGAGAGATACCAGCACAACTTTCTTCTCTTGCATCCCTTTGGAAGTCTTAAATCTCTCCTACAATCATCTCGAAGGGTGCAATCTTCAAGGACCTCAATTTCAAACATTTGAGAGAAATTCATATGAAGGTTATGATGGATTATGTGGATTTCCAGTTTCGAAAGTTTGTGGCAATAATTGTGTGGCAGAGACAAACTATACCGTATCTGCACTAGACGATCAAGAAAGCAATTCTGAATGTCTCAATGATTTTTGGAAAGATGCTCTTATGGGTTACGGAAGTGGACTATGTATTGGACTATCCATAGTATATTTCATGATTTCAACTGGAAATCCGAAATGGCTTGCAAGAATCATTGCAGAACTGGAACACAAAATTATTATGCGAAGGAGAAAGAAGCAGCGACGTCAAAGGAATCACAGAAGAAGAAATAATCCCTTGTAGACAAGTTAGCAATCAAGCAAGATGTGATTTCAGGACTTTAGGTATTCAAGTCAATATATACGTTGCTCATTTATTTCCTTGATTTTAAATTGCTCCTTCAGACTTTAACTTTCTTTGTGTAAGATAAAAGTCTTACTGTATTTTGACTTTTGTGTAAACTAAAAGTAAGACTAACTTTTCTTTGCCTAGTGAATAAACAAATTCGAACATGCATGTGCTTGGAGGATCATTTGGTGGAGTATCAGATGTTGCAACTTATGATGCTGGATTTGATTTTTAGTTTTTTAGTTTTTGTTTTATATAAGTAAGCCTTTTTCTTTTTATTAGCCTTGGGAATGTGTAATATTATAACCTTTGATGATATCAAGTTATTTAACACTTTAATGCATTCAATGAAGTGATATGCAATTCTTGTTTCATTGTGTAAAGTTGGATCCCTAGCAACTTACTGTATAATTTACAAATTTATGCAGTGTCTTGAATTAAGTGAATGGTATCATCTAATCTCTGTCACACCCCTTTTTAGAGCCTCGAAGGACACGGGTTTTATAGTAAAGGATTTTTTCCAATTGAAGTGACGTTTTGAGAAGGGATTATTTATTTATTCAGAGTCGCCACTTGGAATTGAGTTTTGGTGTTTCAAGTCACCTTATTGAATCCCTAATCAAAAGGAAATGACTCTTTATTTTTGGTCTGTGAAAACAAAAAACCGTGTAAGGAATTGTGGTGACCGAGGAGAAGGTATTAGGCATTCCCCGAGTCCCTTGGTTCTAGCACAGTCACTTTTATCGACTTATACTTGGCTAAAATTAAATCTGGGATGAAATGCGTTTATTTTACTCGCTTAATTACCTAAAATTAGTTTAGAATTGTGACTTACATTTTCGGCTTAGGAGGGTAACCACACACAAAGCCTCTTATTTACAAGAATCGACCAAGGAGCGTATCCACACACACGGTCAAACACGATTTATTTATAAAGTCAAGGAGCGTCACCACACACATGACTCTTTTGAATTGTTAATTAACGTTTGCCCAAGGTCCGTAACCGAACACATGGTCAACATCTAAGCGCACCTAATAGATCATTTATTAACCATTAAACTACACTCACTTCTCAACACCCATAGGCCTCAATAGACTCAGTAACCTGTGAATAATTTGTGTTTCAATAAAATAAATTGAGATCATCATTTGCACTATCATCTATTAATAACAAATTTACACTTTTTTTTTTCTTTAGGAAGAATCACAAAAAAAGAGGTATTTTTTGTAGTTCAAAACAGCGGAAGACGAACTTGAATGGAAAACTAACTACACTTCAAAACAATTATAGTAAAGAATTCGTTCAGTTAATCAGTAGTAACATCACAAGTATTTAATACTAAGAAGGGGAGAATGGTTACCTTTCCCGGGTGCAGTGAATGGGGCGTCGACGATCTTGAATCTACTCTCTCGTTATGAAATAGATTCGAAACTCGAGTAAAAAATCAGAATGTCTCTGTCGGAGTTAAAATTCTTTGCCAAGCGACGATGAAAGTTAATCGAATCGTCGAAACCTTAAATTTTCACCACAGATCTCTTATTTAAAATAAAGGGTATTTTTTATTAAAAGGGGTTCAAGATCTGATAAAAAAAAGACTCACAACTTTGTAAGCAAACAGTTGCGTATTCACCAAAAATGTTGAAAAAAACCTCCTCCGGCTGAGAACTTAAAATGACATTTTATAGGTGTCAATCCAGACTTAGGGTTTCGATTTGGGCGGGATGTTGAACTCAATTCAAAGTTGAGTCAACGATTTTGTGCAGATCCGAACGTTGGGGTTTGCTTCAGATTTATGACATCAATCAGAAAAACAAAAAAGATGGAGGCAAAAGTCCTTTTAAAACTTTGTACTCGAAAATCAAAGGACTGATAAAGCAAGATACAGGCTTACAAACAGACAAGAAACTCATTAAAACTTCGAATAAAAAAAACACAAAAAAAACAGGAAAGTGGATGAAACGCCTCTTCAATATTGAACCCGTGACGGACCATTAATTACCCTTCCTGATTTAACCATGCAAGGCCTGTTATTCACGGAATCTTACTGTGATTTTACTGAATTTATCGAAGAAGAGAGAGAGAGAGATGAAGGGAAAGGGAGAGGGAAAGAGAAAGAGCGGCTGTGCGGCGATTAGGTTTTGTTTTAGGGGAGATGATGAATAAGTTTTAATACATGGGCCGGGTCAGGTAATTTCAGTTGGGCTGGACTGTTGGGCCATTTATTTGGCTGGTCTAAAAAAGAGTTTTTTGGGCTGGTCATTATCCGGGTATTGGGCTGATTTGAGCTCAAATGTTGGAGCATAATTGGTCTGAAATTATTCAAAAGTATGGGCTCATTTTGAGGTAAAACACGGGCTAGTGGGATCCGAATTTTAGTCCTTTCTTTATGGAATAAACATGCAATTAGATAATTAATAGTAATAAGCTATAATTTAATGTTATAAATTTACTAATAATAGAGAAACTGTAAATATATAGGTAAGGTAACAATAAAGTAGAGATATTGTCTAGGTTAGTTTTATGATTAATATGTAATAAATAAATAACAATGTACGAGGTCTTAATAAGTAATAATATTTTAATCATCATCATCATAATAATAATAATAATAATAATAATAATAATAATAATAATAATAATTATAATAATAATAATGTAGTGATAGTGAAAATAAGATATTTAAGTATTAGAAACTCATGAAAAAGAATGAATCGGAATAAAGGAGGGGCAAAAATTGGGTGTCAACAGATGCCCCTCTTCGACCGGAGACGATGTAAGAGTTTTCGGGCGAAGAAGTTGACGTAGTAGCCAATTTTGTTCCGACCAACGAATATGAACTTGGAAGAACTTGAGAAAATATAGGTTAAGAGAATTGGTGGAAAATATTGTTGGGGCAGAAAGGATGGTTGGAAAACATTATGGGATAGGAGGAATTATGGCCGAACCCGTTTTGAGTTACCTATATATCTCGAATGGTGCATATAGTTCGAAAGAAGCGGGTCGATACCTACGCTACGCTTTTTTCCCTAGTGTTGAATTATGGTGAGACTGGGATGTAGAAAAGGCTTACAAAATTGTGAAACGGGTTGATTGAGTAGAGTCTTAGAGGTGGATATGAAAGAAAAATTTGGATAACCCACGTATCACATGTTTGTGGACGTAGGCGGAGTTGAGTTCGAGAGTAGATCCGTGACCTTTGCTTGTGAGTTTGATATTCCTCTTCAGCAGATTTGCCCCAGTTCACTGCATAAGATAAAGTTCCTCGTGGCGCTGTGTCTCTGTAGATTGTACTTTCTGTAAAAACTGAAATTCATGTCAGAATCACTAATAAAGTCGGGGTAAAGTTGAAAGTGTAAAACTTATAAGGAGTGTAAAATGATAGTAAATATGAGTGTGAGAATGAAGTCATGTGGCTTATAATGAGGCAGTGTGGCCAAATGTTGTCTCTGGTTGTCTTCAGGGACTTGCATGAATGCGTGATGTTTCTGCTGAAGATATAATAATATCTCTAGTTGTATTTGGAGACTTTAATGATAATAATGAGGCCTCCGGCTGTCTTCCAGGACTCGATGATAAATGATGTCTGTGAAATTTAAGGTAAAGTCATTAGAGTAGACAAAGTGAATGATAAAGTAATTGATAAAGTAGGGAGTAAAGTAAGCGTGCAGCCGTTTGGCTTATGAAAATGAGGCTATATAGCCATATGATATCTCCGGTTGTCTTCGGAGACTTGACGAAGACCCTGTAAAGTTCAGGGTAAAGTCGTTAAAGTAAAGTGAATGATGTCTCCGGTTGTCTTCGGAGACTTGATGAAGATTCCTGTAAAGTTCAGGGTAAAGTCGTAAAGTGGATGATGTCTCCGGTTGTCTTCGGAGACTTAATAATAATTCCTGTAAAGTTCAGGGTAAAGTCATTAAAGTTGGTAAAGTGAATGACAAAGTAGAGAGTGAAGTAATAGTGTAGCCGTCTGGCTTATGCACATGAGGCTGTATAGCCGAATGATGCCTCCGGTTATCTTTGGAGACTTAATGATAATTCCTGTAAAGTTCAGGATAAAGTCGTTAAAGTTGGTAAAGTAAATAATAAAGTGATTGGTAGAGTACAGAGTAAAGTGATAGTGTAGCCGTTTGGCTGATGATGTTGATGGTATCGTGACAGGCCAACTTAATGACACGTAATCCTGATTTAATTCGCCTTCAATCTTGACAACCTACGAAAACAGGTGTATTTGTTAATAAAGTCATAAAGTTATTGTGATAAGAATAAAATTAAAGATAAAGTTGGAAATAAAGCTGTTTGGCTTTTAAGGCGAGGCCACAATGATCCAAATGATGCTTTTCGGCCATGATTGATAGACTTGACTGTTGGTCTCGTGGTCTTTTATTCCTGCACTCAAAGAAAAATTCTTAGTTTGAGAGGGGGAAGTTGATTCGTGTTGACTCGAATCTTGACGGTGTTGGCGCTCCATTTGTCTTGTTTGTTTAAATCTTGTGATCTCCGTTCAAGCCTCAATAGATGAATAGTGGTACAAACGGTTGAAAGAAAGTGTTTCATTTGAAAGGTATATATGTAAGTATGTATGTAAGGAAAGATATATATGTAATTATATGTATATAAGGAAAGATATATATGTAAATATAGGTATATAAGTTGTAAATATTTTTCTGCCAACTTTAGATTGTGACATTTCTGAAACAATTGAACCGTCATTTGTCTATAATATTTCCTGTGTGGTAGCCTCAATCTTATCGACGTCCAACTCTTCTCTTGTCTAATCTTTCCAAATCTGCCCCAGCTCTAGGCTCATAAGGGTATACTAACTTATGTTGTGGTGTAACCGAACCTTATATAGGTTGCCTATGTATCCCGCCAAGGGAATCAGGTCAGAACGTAGTTCATAATACACATAGAAATGGTTTGAAATTTTCTAGTAAAGGGACCGAACCCGATGTGGATTACTTACGTATCCCACCAAGGGAATCAGGTCAGCGTAGTTCCGTTACATAAATGGTAAAAGGTTTGTTGAATTTCTACCTAAATATGACTGACCGGTATGTTGATAGTCTACGAATCCCACCGAGGGAATCAGGCCATGCGTAGTTCCCCCATATATAAATAATAAGGATTTTTTGGATTTTCTGCTATAATGCAACCGAACCCTATGTGGGCTGCCTACGAATGCCACCACGGGAATCAGGTCAGCGTAGTTCGTATTACATTACAGGAAAGGTTACAAATTAGGCAATCTGACCTAATGTCGTCCTTTGATTTCTTCTTGAATTGATAGCCTTTTTGCTTGTGTCACCATCTATCGACTATTTCATTTTCTTCCAAGTAGACTCTTGTCTTGTCCTCTAATTTCTTTGTTATTCTCTCGAGATGTACTTTATTCATTCGATCATTTTATGTCACAATCATAAAACTGGCAGATTTGATAAATAAAATAGAAAATAACAATAATAGACGATTGAGGAAAATCAGAAATGCATTCATAGATTTTGCAATTTAAGCTTCCAAAAGATGAGGCAAAGCAACAAAAGTTTTGGGCACGATTCAAGCCTCAATTTTAAAAATCGTGCTATTTCTAAAGTTCACTACATGTTCAATCTACCAAGACTCCCGGCGAACCAAGGATAGAGTAAGAGTCCAGTTCTTCAAAGTCTTTCCGGCACCCCAGATGGTCGGTGTCTCGGTGTTGCGAGTAGTTGTAGTAGTAATCTTCATTGGTGCTTGCCTTTGGACTGTTCCCACGGGAGCAACAAAAGTTGATGACATGCCCCTTTCCATCTTTCTAATTGGCACAATAGCTTCCTTCAAATCCTTATCTTCATCAACAGTTTATCATGTTCACATTGGCATTTTCATGAGTAAGTAAAGGATTGTTGTCCACATTGGGTCGAGCTCCAGTGAGCTGGATTGCTCGTCCTTTAATCAAGGCTTCAATTTTGTTTTTGAGACCATAGCAATCCTCAGTGTCGTGCCCAGCAACTCCAGAATGGTATGCACAACGCTTGGAACCATCAAACCATCTTGGAATAGGATCGGGAAGTTTCCCTTCAATCGGTTGTATCACACCTGCTGCTTTCATTCTTTCAAATAATTGAGCCAAAGGTTCAATGAATCGAGTGTAATTACGGGTATTTTTGATGTCAGGGCTTGGACGGGTTTTGAGTGTAGCATGTGGTCGATTTTGGTAAGTTGGAGCATGAACGGATTGATATGGACATGGGTTTTGATATGGAGGTGCTCGGGGTTGGTAGTAGTTTTCTTGGGCGTTGTAAACAGGGTAAGGGGTTAGTGGTAGGGTTCAATGTATTGGTAAGGGTAGAAAGGTTTTTGTGGATGGTTAAAGTATGTAACGACTTGTCTTGGCTTATGTCCTTGGACATTCATGACTACAGCGACATCTTCTTTCTTCTTTTTAACCCCGCTGATAGAACCAGATTGAATAGCTTTGTTTACAGCTTGCAAAGCAGTAAGATCCTGAATTTTTCCTGATTTGATTCCCTCTTCTAAGGCTTCTCCCATTCTGACAACTTCTGTGAATTTTTGCCCCATCATGCCTATCATTTTCTCATAAAATATGCCAGCTTGGCATTCAATGAAGGTGGCAGTCATTTCTCTATCACTCATCGGGGGTTGAACCCTGGCTGCTTCTGATCTCTAACGTAGCGCATACTCGCGGAACGTCTCAGTTGATTTCTTGGTTACCTTGGTCATGTAGACTCTATCCGGTGTGATATCGGTGTTGAAACTGAATCGGTCCATGAAGTTTTCTGCCATATAGCTCCAACCACGCCATTTACGGATGTCTTGTTGTGTATACCAAGCAAGAGCCTCAACAGATAAGCTTCTTATGAATAGATTCATCCTTATATTCTGATCTCTACCTACTCCAACCAATTTGTCACAATAAGCCCATAAGTGCGTATGGGGGTCGCCTGTTCCATTAAACGTATCAAATTTCGGCGGCTTGTAGCCTACGGGCAAATCGACGTCAGGCTGAACACACAGATCCTCATATTCTGCACTCTTGCTTCCCCTAGCAACTTAAAGGTTTCTCATTCCTTCTTTGAGGCTGTGGATCTCTTTTGATAACATGTCATCCGCCCTTGCTTTTGCCTCATTTTCCATTTCCTCGTATTAATCCACCTCGGGTTGGAAAATGACCGTTACTGGGTTGGTGAAGGCTTGTGTTTCCGCTGCATAAATCGGAGGAACATGTTGCGCATTAGGAGTGACAAAATGTGCCCCTTGTATATGCTGGGTTGGATAAGTTTGGACGGTAGGAGTGTTTTGGACTGGAGGTGGTGTGTTATAAGGGGTGTTCATAAGTAATTGGTTTGGTGGGTTTAGAGGAGTAGTTGTAGGTGGTGGATTTGGAGTAGCATAGGTAGTGTAGGTGGGTGGTTGACTCTGTGGAGGAGTATAGACGGATGACGGATTTGGTGGATTTGCGAGGGTGATTGGAGGAAAGTTGTTGTTGGTAGGTGCATTATTTCGTGGAGGAAAATATTTAGGAACAGGAGATTCAAGTGATGGGAAACGAGGTGGGTTTGGTGCGACATTTCTAGGTTTGGGAGGTGGACTTTGGAATGTAACGGACAGATTGGTCAGGTCCCTAACCCAATTCAGTTCTCCACGTAGATCCTCAATCTCTTGAGTCAGGCGAATGATATGTTCATCATGTTGAATAGTAGTTCTGTGTTCGGAAGTCTCGAGAGGATCACTTATAACACCCCGGATCTTGGAACTAAGTTTAAGCTCATATCATTAGAGTTCTAGTGAAAACACTGAAGGTTTGAGCGTTTGCGAAAATGGTTGATAGGCCTATTTCGGGCGACGATAACTTCTTGATCCGTTGCAAATCTGGAGGAACTTCCTTGATGAAAGTGGTAGCCCTATTAAATAGCTTTCCAACGGTATATTATGGGGATTAAACGGACATCTGTGCAAAGAGTTATGCCCATTTGACTGAAGCCTGTTCGCTGGAAAATTCGTCTGCGTTACGGTGACGTTATGGACCGTAACTCGTGTTACGGGCCGTAACAGTGAGCCGTAACACAGAGAAAATTTCCAGAAACTCACTGGAAATTTCCTTCAAGATACAGTCCCAAGATACGGTCCGTCCTTCGTGTTACGGGCCGTACCTTGTGTTACGGACCGTAACAGTGGACCGTAACACAGGGAAAATTTCCAGAAACTTACTGGAAATTTTCACCAAGGTACGACGCCAAGTTACGGTCCGTCCCTTGTGTTACGGGACCGTAACATGGGCGTACCTTGGTCCGCAATTATGTTTCGGGTCACTTGACTTCGGGAGGCCAGAATCCTATGGTAAGTTGGGAATTTGGGAAAACTCAGAGAATGAAAGTTGTAGATAATTGAAATACCTTTCCAACCATAGGTTGTGGGTTCACAGACGACGTCGGGAAAGGGAGATATGGACGTTTTAAGACAGATAGGTCCCAACCCGTTTTCAAGTTGGGTCAACCCATTTTCCCATTGGTATATAAAGAAAATAAAAACCCTAGCAGCCTCTATATTCACAAATTTCAGATTTTTAGAGAGAGAAAGTGAGAGAGAGGAGAGCTAGAGAGAGAAAGTAGAGAATCAACCAAGTTTAAGGCCCCGAATCCCGAAGCTCATGAAGGATAAAGTGTAGTACAAGTTGTTGTCGTCATTTTAAGCTAAAGATCGGACTTGGGGGTGTTGATTTCGTGGTGACGACCCAAAAGGTAATATTTCTACTCCCTAATCACTTATAATTGTGAATTGATGAATTCTTGGGAGAATAATAATTGGGTTTGTTGAGGATGATTATATGAACTATGCTAGAATTGTTGGATTGTTGACTTGGGATTGTTGTATTCATATGGGTGATGAAGAATGATGTTAATTGCATCTAATTGGGATTGTAGAAATGACTAGAAGTAAAAGAATGGGGATTTGGTGAAGAAAACACCATTAATGAGGGTTGTAGAGCTTCATGCCCACTAAGTGTTTGATAAAATGCTTAGATGAACAAAACATGGATATTGTTGCTAATATAGAATCCCTATGACTTGTATTGCTATAGATTGAAGTTGAAGGGGGTTGAAGAACATTGTGATAAGCTCAAAAGCGGAAAGTTAAGGTATGTATAACTTCCATCCACATGTCGGAACCTCTACGTTCTTCCCCATGATCTGTTTCGTAAAATCTATGAAGTTCAAATCCTAGGGCACTAAACCCAACATATTGGTAGCCCGTAATTATGTATGTATGTATATGAATCCCGTATATATGTTCGTTATTGTATTTCTAACCTTCCATTACGGACATTAGGAATCCTAGCTTAATCCATGAATCATGAATTCTTCCTCATGTGTTCTCATTATGTTCATATGAAACTGCATGAGTTATTTTGCAAGTTATAAACATGTTTTCAAGTCAACTACAAATATATGATTATGAACTATTGTATTACTCATAAATCAAGAACATGTTTACAAGCTATTTCATGAAACCATGTTTACAAGTTATTTCATGAAACCATGTTTACAAGCTATTTCGTGAAATCATGATTCCAAGACAAGTACAAGTAAATTCACGAAAGTCATGGGCTTCTTAGCCAACTATATTATGTTCATGTTTTTGGGAGTTGCACGAATTACCGAGAAGGCTCAGATAGCCTGAAACTATGTAGCCACCATAGGACAAGGATCGCTCCGCCCAGTTAGGACGATACCTTAATTTCACACTGAATGGTTCCATCAGGTACGTTATTACCTTATACCCTGGCAAGGTATAGGGGCTCTGCTGGTCCGGCGAGGTACCAGACTCCACGTATCCACGTGGTGATATCATGTGTCGGTTTATGAAATGCTCTCCCTACTTATCATGTTTTACTCATGTTATATATTTATATGTACTCATGCTCATGCTCATGTTCATGTCCAAGTTTTCAGTTTCAGTTCTTATCATGTTATTCCATGTCCCATGTTGCTTCTTTCGGTTGCTTTACATACCAGTACATTCAATGTGCTGACGTCCCCTCTTTATTGCCGGGGGCCTGTATTTCACGATGCAGGTACGGATTTACAGGACGAAGCTTCTGATCATTAGGATTTGCTCGTACCAGCGTATTGGTGAGCCCCATCTCCTTCGGGGTTTAAGCATTGTATTTCTCTATTTAGTTTTGCATGTAAAGGTACGCTGGGGGCCTTGTCCCAGCAAGGAAGTTTTCAGTCAGACTCATGATAGAGGTTTCATAGACCAGAACAGACAGTTATGTCATGTCAGAAAATCGGAGTCACATAGCCATTTTGGCTCATTCATGTTTAAACAAGTACTTTATTAAGTATTATGATTTATTACGTTTTATAAAGGCTCATCATGCATTCACGTTATATTCCGCTTACGTTATGCATCATGATGATTCAGCAAGTCATGTGGTTCGCTCGGTCACATGTAGTCAGGCACCGAGTGCCGTGTTACGTTCAGGCCATGGTTCGGGGCGTGACATCACTAGAGATCACGATATTTTCCAAACCAGTTGAAATAGATGCGGCTGGATCAGACATAATAATTTCCTTTCCTTGAACAACCCAGCTATGTCAAGGTAATGATGATGTTTTTGACCTTGTGAGGTAAGGGTGATCGGCCAGCTCGAGTGTCAACAAAAATCAACTTTTTTGGGAATAATAAAAATAAATGAAACATAATAAGAAAAAGTGAGCAAAAAATGCAAATGATATCAGTCTCATTAACATATCTAGGTAAAGTCATGATCACGTAGAGTCAAGTAAGTCATGTAGCAAATAATTAATCAAATAAAGTCAAACAAGTTGTCAAACAAATGTAAACGAGTATATCAAACAATAACGTGTCCTAATATGCATGTGACCTCTTTGTGCTAGAGGTAGGCCTAACGTTTGTTTGAAGGGTAAAATGTGTCATAATACATCATCCCATTGCTTTTGGCTAATTAAACAAATTCTATTTCCCGAAATAAAGTACAAAAGTAATTACATATCAAATGAATATAACATAAAGTGTTTTGTACTCTAAATAAAGTAAATACAATTTCCTATGTCTAAATTTCTAGCTCCATTTTGCGATGTCCTTGGTTCTCGTAAATTGTTGATCACGGATATACTCCAATGTAGAATCCATACCTGTCATCGAAACGTTAGTCATTCCCTCCTTCCTAAAGTTTAATTAGTTAGAGCAAATAGTCAATATTTAGACACAATTATCCTTCAAACATGCACATAAATTATGATTAGTGTCACTTGGGGTCGTGAACCCACTTTGACGTTCGGTGATATTTGGCACAAATATCATGTTTTGTGTCGTATTACAGCCTCTTCTTTTGACTTTTATCGCCTAATTCATGACGTAACCGTCGTATTTGAACTTATGTCGTTATATTTCATGTGTATAGGTACGATGACGACAAACGATGGAAACTGTGCTTGAAATGATTGGAATTCGTAGCATATGTCGATTGGCTGAGGTGACGAGTTGAAGACCGCAAAGGATGAACTGAAAGGAGATTTAATCGACTGAAGAGACCTCGCTTTTCTTCCGCATCGCGAGAAGCCTCAGAACTTCAGGACATCCAGTCGCATCGCGTGAAGAAAGCGGACCAACCAACTCAGTCATCAGCATCTCGTGATCCTTCCGCATCGCGAAAGAAAAGCGAGAAGCCTCAGTACTCTGCGCGATCCTTCCGCATCTATGGAAGTTCTTCCGATTAGACTAGGATTTGGATTCCTTATTTGTTATTTTTACCCTAGCCTATATATAGACGTTTTAATAGTTGAGAACGGTGTGCTGGGATTATTCAAGGATTTGTAAGCCACCGTTCTCCTTTTCTCTCTTTATTTTCTTTTATTTTTCATCTTTTTCAACCTTAGTTTATTCATGGCTTCGTTTGTCTATGAGCGAATCATGAGTAGCTAATTTCTTACTTCTAGGGTTGTGGCGAAAGACTTGAAAGTTGATTTGATGACAATTATTATCTATTGATTTTCCATATTTTGGGTTGTTTATTTATTCTTGATATTAATTGTTTGATTATCTGGTCAATAGTTAGACACTATCTGTGGTGCGTGAATTGAACTTGAGAAAGGGAATTCGCGTACGTAATAAGAATAAATAGAGTTTGTTCGATTTAATCGTTTCGCTACTGAGGATAGAGATATACCCTTTAGCCCTACTTAGTTGAATACGGTGAAATAAAAGCGTTCTTGTTACATCTGATGACCATAGAGATATAGGCATTATAGTAACATCTACAGGCTTGTGAGTAGTTTGAGAGAATTTCATAAAGCATAATTAACCCGTCAACTAGTAACCCAGGAAATAAGATAGGTGAAATTGTCTGAAGATCATCTGGATTGTCGTAAGCCATAACCCTAGATCTTTCTCTCATCTGATAATTCTTACAATCTTTGTCAAGCTAGTCCTAGCTACAAAAATACCCATCACAAATTGTTTACTTTTTAGTTTTAGTTTAGTACAACAAACAATCTTGATTTTCACTTTCTTGAATAGTTCATTCGAATTTGAATTAGCTTAACAGTAGAATCTAAGTCTCTGTGGGATCGATATCTTGACTTAACAGTCTATATTACTTGTACGACCATGTATACTTGCGTGTGCGTTTGGGAGCAACAAGTTTTTGGCGCCGTTGCCGGGGACTTAGAAAAATTTACTGTTTTTCTAATTTGAGTTTGTTTTTCTATTCAAGTCTTTACTTTTTTTTTCATTGTTCTACTTGTGATTCTTCAGGCTTCTCTGGTTTATGCCAAGCACTAGAAGTTCAGGACAACCGTTAGTTGATCTTGATCAAGAAATCGAAAGAACCTTCCGATGACAGAGACAAATGGCTAACGAAGCAGCAAGACTTGCTCTTGAACAGGCAGAAAGGGATAGAGCCAGAAATGCAGATGAACAGGGAGAGAGAGCAGCTACGAGGGCACAAGAACAACAAATTCTGTTATCCAGTTATGCTAGGCCAAGTCTGGCAACCATTGCTTAGGCTGTTGTTAGGCTTAACATTACTGGAAATTTCGAGCTAAAAGAAGGAATAGTGCGGCTGGTGCAACATACGTGCGAGTATATGGGTAAGTCTAGTGAATACCCGCATAAGCACTTGATTCAGTTCATGGAGTTGAGCGAGAATTTCCAATTTAGAGATATCCCCGATGATTATGTGAAGCTGTCCTTATTTCCGTTCTCACTTATTGGCAAAGCGAGGGAATGTTTGACAAATCTACCTGCAGGTTCTATCACTTCTTGGGAGATATTATCAAATAAGTTTATCAACAGGTTCTTCTCACCCAAGAAGACAAAGGAGCTGCGAGGAAGAATTGCTAACTTCACTCAGAAAGATTCCGAATCTCTACCACACGCTTGGGAAAGGTATAAGGGCTATCTGCGAGATTGCCCCCATCACATGCAGCCAAAAGAGATCATTGGAAACTATTCCGTAGAGGGTCTTAACCATGAATCAAGGGCCCCGCTGAATGCTTCAGTTCAAGGTCAGATATTAAACAAAACATATGAAGATATGGAAGATCTCCCTGAGATGATGTCTGAGGGTCATCATGAGTATAACGAGACTAGTCGGGGGTTACCACAAAAAGCTACTGGGGTTCTTAAAGTTGATGATGTTGCAGCTATTCAGGTTGATATAGGTACTCTTACTAAGGTGATGTTAAGGGTGTTTCCTCAAGCTCATCATATTCAACCAGTTCAACACATTCAGCAAGCAGCATGTGTAGGTTGTGATGAACCTCATGATTATAACAATTGTCCATTGAATCCAGAGTCCGTCTACTTTTTAGGACAGCAGAATCGTGGTACTGGAAATCGGGGGAAATATTACGGAAATAATTATAACACTCCATTTGGAAAGCAGGATTTTCACAAGCCGAACAATTATCAGCAACCTCAAGCTCAGCCAGCTAGCAATTTAGAGGAGATGATGAAGCAGCTCATATCTCAAAATCAAGTGATGCAGCAGCAAAATCAGAAAATTCAGAGTGAGATGCAGAAATCTATTCACGAGCTTGAGCGTCAGATGGGGCAAATGGCTCTTATGCAGAATGTTAGACCTCCGGGTGCTCTTCCGAGTGATACGGAAAAGAATCCAAAAGAATGCAAAGCAGTCACCTTGAGGAATGGTAGAGAGCTAGAAGAAGTGCCGCCGAAAAAAAAGAACATAGCAGAGGCAGAACTTATTCCTGCTAAAAGAGCTGAACCAAAGCAAACAGTCACAGAGCAACATGTAGAGGAAGTGGTGCGACCACCCCCTCCCTTTCCACAACGACTTCAGAAACAGAAAGCAGATTCGGCTTGCAGGATATTTCTTGAACTCTTAAAACAGGTACACATCAACATACCTTTGGTGGAGCTTCTGCAAGAAGTCCCGAAATATATTAAAGATGTGGTCGCGAACAAACGACGTTGGACAGAGTTTGAGACTGTTGCACTTACTGAGGAGTGCAGTTCTAGAGTGAGGAGTAAAATTCCTCCAAAGTTGAAAGATTCGGGCAGCGTCACAATTTCGATTACGATTGGCAACATTGAAGTCGGGCTAGCATTGTGTGATTTGGGTGCTAGTATTAATTTGATGCCCACCTCTGTATTCCGAACGTTAGATTTGGGAGAGCCTAGGCCAACTACTATAACTTTGAAGTGGGCTGATCGATCTCTTGCTTATCCTGATGGTATTATTGAGGACGTTCTTGTGAAGGTAGGCCCGTTTATTCTGCCGGTTGATTTTGTGATACTCGATTATGAGGCAGATAAGAGCGTTCCTCTCATCATGGGGAGAGGATTCTTGGCTACCGTCGATGCTGTTATCCAAGTGAAAAATGGGAAGATGTCCATGACAGTTAATGGGCAAGAGGCGACTTTTGATGTATTTAAAGCCACTAGACTTCCAGCCCATTATGAGGAGTTGAAGATGATTTTTGTGGTGGAACCCGAGCTCACTAACGCCGAGTTAGATCACTTTCTAGCTTCGTGAGATCCGTTGGAGACAGCTTTAGCGTATGGAGAAGATCTGAAAATTGATGCAGAAGTGGAGGAGTGTCTTAGCATTCTTGATACTTCATGTGCTTTTCTACGATCACGAACACCGGTTGAGGGGCTAGACAGACCAGAGTCATGGAAGAAGCCGAAACCATCTATTGAAGAGGCTCCCGTTGTTGAGTTGAAACCATTGCCTCCTCATCTTCGCTATGCTTTCTTGGGTAGTGGAGACACATTGCCCGTAATCCTCTCTGCTTATTTGACGGATGTGCAGGTTGAACGTGTGTTGCGAGTGCTAAGAGACCGAGTCCAAGCCCTTGGGTGGTCGATAGCTGATATTCGAGGTATTAGTAGCTCATTTTGTATGCACAAAATATTATTGGAGGAAGACAACAAACCCAGTATTGAGTGCCAGAGGCGGCTGAACCCAATCATGAAGGAGGTGGTGAAGAAAGAGATAATCAAGTGGCTTGACAGCTGCATTATTTATCCCATCTCTGACAGCAATTGGGTGAGTCCTGTACAATGCGTCCCGAAGAAAGGGGGCATAACTGTGGTGGAAAACGAGAAGAATGAATTGGTACCTCAACGAACTGTTACGGGCTAGAGGATATGTATCGACTATCGTAAGTTGAACAACACCACCAGAAAAGATCATTTTCCTTTGCCCTTCATGGACCAGATGCTCGACAGATTGGCTGGGCACGATTATTATTGCTTTTTGGATGGTTATTCGGGTTACAACCAGATCATGATTGTGCCTGAGGATCAAGAGAAAACCACATTCACATGTCCATATGACACATTCGCATTCCGGAGGATGCCTTTCGGTTTGTGCAATGCTCCAGGTACCTTCCAGCGATGCATGATGACTATTTTCACCGATATGGTGGAAAATTATGTGGAGGTATTTATGGATGACTTCTCTTTTTTTGGAGATTCTTTTGATGATTGTTTAAATCATCTTGATGCTGTGTTAGCCCGTTGTGAAGAAACGAACTTGGTGCTTAACTGGTAAAAATGCCACTTCATGGTGCGAGAGGGGATCGTTCTTGGGCACAAGATATCTAGCAAGGGAATCGAGGTTGACAAGGCGAAGATTGAAGAAATTGATAGATTACCATCACCTATTTATGTTCGGGGAGTTCGCAGTTTTCTTGGGCATGCAGGAGTTTATCGACGATTCATCCAAGACTTCTCTAAAGTTGCCAATCCAATGTGCAAGCTGTTAGAGAAAGATGTGAAGTTTGTGTTTAATGAGGCCTGTCTGAAGGCTTTTGAGGAGCTGAAACGACAGTTAGTGTCGGCACCTATTATCATCGCACCCGATTGGTCATTGCCGTTCATTTTGATGTGTGATGCAAGTGATTTTGCTATGAGAGCTGTCCTTGGTCAGAAAAGGGGCAAGATTTTTCATCCTATTTACTACGCCAGGAAAACACTTGATGCAGCCCAGATGAACTATACTGTCACAGAGAAGGAGTTATTGGCAGTTGTCTATGCCTTTGATAAATTCCGATCGTATCTGGTGGCACGAAGGCGATTGTCTATACTGATCACACCGCAGTTCGTTATTTGTTTGCAAAGAAAGATGCAAAGCCGAGGATTTTTCGTTGGGTGTTACTGCTGCAAGAGTTTGACATCGAAATTCTTGATCGAAAGGGTACAAAAAATCAGGTAGCAGATCACCTATCGAGATTAGAAGATCGGGAACATATGGATGAAGCAGTGGCGATTAAGGAGACTTTTCCCGACGAACAACTCTTTATTCTTCAATCAGTTGAGGTGCCATGGTATGCAGACATGGTGAACTTTATAGTAAGTGAGATTTACCCCCCGGGTGCTAATCACGAGAAGAAGAAGCGGATTTTGCATGACAGCCGTTTCTATATGTGGGATGAGCCCTATCTCTACCGAGTTGGCACAGATCAGCTGATCATAAAGTGTGTTCCAGAGGAAGAGGTCTCAACGATTCTAGAGAAGTGTCACTCATCACCCTATGGGGGACATCACGCGGGTGACAGAACAACTGCAAAGGTACTTCAGTCCGGGTTCTACTGGCCAACTTTGTTCAAAGATGCTCATGAATTTGTGCGAGCATGTGATAGCTGCCAGAGAACCGGAAATATCTCCAAGCGTCATGAAATGCCTTTGAAGGGCATCTTAGAAATTAAGCTGTTTGATGTGTGGGGTATTGACTTCATGGGTCCCTTCATACCATCCAAGGGGAATAAATACATATTGGTTGTTGTAGACTATGTCTCGAAGTGGGTGGAAGCCATTGCACTTCCCACCAATGATGCTAGTGTGGTGGTGTGAATTCTGAAAAAGAACATTTTTACAAGGTTTAGGACCCCTCGGGCCATCATCAGCGACCAAGGTACGCACTTTTGCAATCGGCTCTTTGATAAATTGCTGCTCAAGTATGGGGTGGAACACAAGATAGCGACTGCCTATCACCCTCAGACGAGTGGTCAAGTGGAGGTATTGAACAGAGAAATCAAGAGGATTTTGGAGAAGACTGTGAGCGTCGGTAGAAAAGATTGGTCATTGAAGCTTGATGACGCTCTGTGGGCATACAGAACAGCTTACAAAACTCTGATTGGCACATCTCCCTATAAGCTCGTCTTTGGTAAGGCATGTCATCTACCAGTTGAGCTTGAGCATAGAGCATATTGGGCGATCAAGAAGCTGAATCTAGACATGGTTCAAGCTGGAGAAAAGAGACTGTTGCAGCTGCACGAGTTGGAAGAATTTCGCTATCATGCTTATGAAAACGCGAAAATGTACAAGGAGCGAACAAAGAGAATTCATGACAGGCGCATCGTGACTTTGAGCCTAGGCAGTTAGTATTGCTGTATAACTCCAGGCTGAAGATTTTTGGTGGAAAGCTGAAGAGTAAATGGTCCGGACCATTCGAGGTAGTTCGCGTGACTGCACATGGTGCAATCGAGCTAAAAAGACCCAACTCGGATGAGACATTCTTGGTGAATAGGCAGAGAGTGAAGCATTACTACGGGGAGGCCACTGACCGCGCAAGGACCACCATTGATCTAGAAGAGGCTTGAGAAACACCTACGTAGTGCCGCGACGTTAAATCAGGCGCTTCTTGGGAGGCAACCCGTGCAAAAAAAAAATGTCGTGCCACGACCTTAACTAAGGCGCTTGTTGGGAGGCAACCCAACCTTTTGTATGATATAAGTCACGTTTGTTCATGTTGCAGGAATTGGGCGAAAAGTAGAAAACAAACAAAGTGCCCAGTGATTTGCGCTTTACTCCCGCGATGCGGGCAGATCGCGCATTAAAAATAAGAAGTGCCGAGTGATTCGCGCGATCCACCCGCGATGCAGACCGATCGAGTGGAGTTCTGCAGCTTTGCGGGATCCACCCGCGATGCAGACGGATCGCGCGGGTCGACCCGGTTTGTATGTTCTTTTTCGTATATAGGGTATAAACTGCACCCCTCTTCTCATTTTCATTATATAATATTCCCCAACTCACCCCATTCCCTCTAATACGAACAATACCCATCCCCATTCTCTCTCTCACACAAACAATCTCAAGTTGCTTTAATCCATCCCCCATTAACATCACAAGGTAAGTGTTCATCTTTCATTTTCTTTTCTCCTTGTTATCAATGTTTGTAGTTGTAAAGTAGGGATATGGGTATGGGCGAATCTTGGGCAGGGATTGGTATTGCTTGTGTGATAGGTGTGAATGTGGCTAGAATGTGACTCCCATTTCATAAGGGAGGGTTCTTCAACTTACCATTGTTATCCAAAGTTAAGGGACGATTTTACGCCCACAAGGTGTTCGATAAAAGTCCTAAACCAAGTTTTTGTGAAATTGTGAAGTCTTGAGTAGCAATGGAACATTAACTGAGCATAGGAACCCTTGTATAATTCATCTCACCATGAAATTCGAATTGTGAGGGAGGATTGGAGAATTGTGATTTTCCGTCCCAAGCCCTACAACATGAAAATAGCTGACTTCGTTTTTGTTTGTCAATGTTGGAGTAGTTAACTTCTTTTGATTTTTATTTTCGTAATGTAGTTTGAAATAAGTGTGGGGTTGTGCCACGACCCCTTAGTTACTGACCTATACCTCTCATTTGGTAATGCATTGTTTTGCAGGCAAAATGGTTCACGCCAAGTCCAAGGGCAAAGTTGTCGCCTCTTCCTCCCAAGGTACAAAAAGAGGGCAAGCACAAAACCCGCCCAGAGAGAAAAAGGGGCAAACATCCGGAAAAGGCAAGCATCCCGCGATTGTCATTCCTTCAGCATCTAAAAGGACAACCCACCCCTGTCTCTCGGGGGAAGGAGCAGAGTGGTATGCGGGGTTTGACACTTAGAAGGGGTACAATCATGAGGCAATCAGTTGAGCCCCTCTGAAGAAGAATTTTCGAGTTATCCACGACTTTATAGTTGCCATGGGATGGGTGTCGGTGTTTAAGCAACCCGACCCAGTGAACATTGATTTGGTCATGGAACTCTATGCTAGCTTACCAACCCGCAGGATTCCTGATTCTGTGTTCATTCGGAAAAATTGGGTGCCATTGATGGCATCAACCTTGTGCAGGGCAATTGGAGTCTCGGATGTGCCTGTTGAGTCATTACTAGAGTTCATCAAAAGGCCTGATTATAGGGCTATCCGGGAAATTCTGTGTGGATCCAACTCAAAAGCTCAATGGGCACGATATTCCGGGCCTCTTCGGAAGCATCGGAGTATGAGCATGAGCAACTTTTGTAGAGAGGCCCGAGTGTTGCTGCGCCTCTTAAATGCGAGAATAGTGCCACTTGATCACTTCTCAGAGGTACAACGGGAGAGAGTGTGCCTTGTGTACTTCCTGATGACAGGGCAGCCGGTGAACATAGGGTATTGGATGCTGCAGGAAATTCACCGAGTGCGTGCTGGGAAGTCAAAAAGGCTAAGTTATGGAAACACTCTCACTTCCTACCTAATGCAGCTCGACGAGGAATTAGCGTACTCTACTGATAGAGTACTTGAGGCGCCCACTGACCCGCTCGACATCTCAAATGTCATGGTCCCAGCAAGTGTATCCGGACATCATTTGACTCCGGCAGAGGAGAGGTCCGCCCAGTCCACCGTACTAGCTTAGTTTTACTCAGGAATGATGGTTGCGAGTGAGCACTTTAATATTGATCTCACAAGGGTCTTTATTCAGAACCCACACACTCCACATTCTCGGGCGCTAGTGGGCGAGCTGTCTCAGTTACCTGCGGATGAGGACGAGAACTCGGCTAATTGAGTAATGGCTGCATTCGACAAGGAGGAAGAGGTAGAGTCTCTGATGCAAGGGGACGACAATGAAGAGGAAGAGGACGCCGAGCCAGATGAGGGCGAGGCTGATGATGAGGACTTCCTCGATGAGGACGACTAGGCCCTAGTGGGCCCCAAGGAGTATTTCTTACCTTGCTTGCGCTTTATTTGATTTCAAATGTTTATGCATTGACGGCATTGCATAATTTTAAGTGTGGTGGGAAAATATGTCCCTGGTTTGTAACACCATGTTTTGAGGTTGCGGATGATGATTAGTATGCCTTAGGATTTTTTTTTTAGTTTTGCATCTTAGTGTCATAAAAAAAATGGAAAAAGTTGGAAAAATTTCAAAAAGATTTTATTTTCTTTATTTTTCTTTGATAACTTCTTGAGCCCCTCATTAGTAGGCATTCATCATCCACCCCCTTTGGTTTTCTTATGGCCTCGGGTTTTTCCCGAGGGGGGCCTTTGAACCAGGCGTAGATAGATTTTTTTTTAGTCATATGAAGGGCTGTTTCTGATGACGGGTGGATGACAACCTGCTTGAGGGAAAAGTAGTCCTTAGGCTAGGTGTATTCAAATGCTAGGTGCACGGGATAGGTGAAGTGTTGGCATATGACTGATCTTGAAATTTTTTGTGAAAGCATGCCTTGAAATTGTATCACTTTTCTTGGAAGCACATGAAAATGGTTTTTGTTTTGACTCGTATGACCCACTTGGCATTGTTGTGTTACACCTCGAAATTTTTTTCGTTGGTACGCAAGTGAATGAACTAGTGATGAGTGTGAGTGCATGATGTTCCATGAGTAAGAGACGACGTTTGATGACCTTAGGTGAGATTTCAAAGGTGTCCGATGTAAGACGAGAAAGTTGGCTAAGATAAGGCAAGGTGTGAGATGAGCAATGTATGCGCATGGACGTGGATGATTAAAATGAGAAGCCTAAGAAATGTGAAAATTTACAGGTTTGCAACTGACCAGGTGGTCGTAAAGTGTTATACGGACCGTAAAATGGTATACGGTCCGTAAACTGGCAGGCCGTAAACTGGCATGCAAAACTTCAACTTTCTGCAAGTCGAGGAAATGGTAAAATACGACCTGGTTTACAGACCGTAAAGTGATTTACGGCCCGTAAACCATAATCGTAAATCACCATGGTTGTAGTCTGAGTTTCTGGTTCTGATATGGTTAAATACGCCCATGAAGGACGGTCCATAAAATGGAATACGGGTCGTAAACCAGGTTTACGACCACTGTGCACTTCAACACAGATTTTCAAGTTATTAAATAAGGGGACCAAGGCTTATTTTATTTCACTTCTACATTACACCCCTTCTCTCTAAAACATCTCTCTATATTTATTATACAAGTTTTCAAGGATATTTAGTGATCAACAACATAAAAACAAGTGAATCAAGAGTAAGAAAACCATCAAAGATCATCCAAGGTCAAGAAATCCAAATGGAGATAAACTAGGGTTTTGCTCAAAGTGGAGTATTATCAACTAATGCTTGTTCCCACAATATCTAAGGTAAGGTTTATGATTTTTATGTGATGTTTAAGGTATTGGAGAGTTGAACACTTGGAGTGTAGAAGGACATGATAAAATGGGTCATGCATGATGAATAGTGCCATTTAGAGAATTAGTTGGAATCGAATCATGATTATTGTTATAATTGTGACATGAATGGTTTATACATGACGTTGAAAGACCATGAAAGAGACATTGCATGTGAATGGACGAAATCATGTGTTATAGCCATGAATATGGACAAATGAAAGTAAATTGAGGAATGTGGATAATGTGAATGACTAATGGCCATTGTTATGATATTGTAAATGTATTATTGACGTTTGGGAGTTGAATTACGACGTAGAGGAATGTTGTATAAATGAAGGAATTTGTCTGATTTTCCCTAGTTTTAGCCATGTGTACTAATTATTGATTCTAATGAAAGTATGACCTTAATGAAGGTAGAACGCTAACGTTGGAAGGGAACGCGCAAGTGTAGAATAGTGCAACGGAAAGGTATGTAAGGCTAACCCTTCTTTCATAAGGCATGGTTCCTTGGCCAAATTTCTAAATCCTCTATACGAGTATGTTGTCTCCAAATGATTGATCTCCGAGCTCATAAGCTCACAATCCTCGATAGGTACTATGTTTGTACTACACTCCTCATATAACGAGTAAGCCTATGATATAGATGTAACTAAAATGGTGATGATAGTAATGACGATGATAATAATGATGATGCTAAAGGTGCCTATGGGCTATTTTACTTATGTGTGCCTATGAAGGGCTATAATGAAACCCCGAGCTTATAGTGCCGGGTAGACTATATGTATATGAATATATGTATATATGTATGTATACGATTACGTAACGCGTGCACACATCTGCAGATGGTACGGATAACCCTGAAGCCTTGGTAGGTCCAGGTAGATATAACATTGAACCTTGGTTGGCCAAGTATGTATGAAACACCGAACTTTATGGTCGGGTACACTATATATGTATATAAGTGTATGACTATGTATATAATATGAATATGAATGTGATAAGCCTATGTATATGAATGCGATTAGGGGAATGTACACTAATACGAGCACTATTATGAATTACGCATGAGAAATGGAAAGTTCCTATGAAAGGCAGGTAAGTGCCATGATGATATTATTGTCTCCCCCTCTAATGCTATTTCACATGTTGTTTACTATGCTTATATATCGATGTTGATCATGTTTTACATACTCAGTACATTCTTCGTACTGACGTCCTTTTGTTTGTGGACGTTGCGTCATGCACGCAGGTGCACAGGGAGACAGACTTGATCCATAGCCGCTTATTCAGAGATTACATAGAAGAGCTCCATTTCTTCGGAGTCATAACTTTTGGGTACTTATTATTTTGTGTATATAATTATGGGAATAGCGGGGTCCTGTCCCGCTCATGTGTTATGTCATACTCTTCTTAGAGGCTCGTAGTCATGTGTTTGTGGTTAGATATGTTTGGCCTTGTTGGCCCATGTTTTGTGTCGGCCACGTCGGCCCATGTACATTGATGTGGCATAGATGCCTATGATGATATAGAGGTGTTGTTGTCCAAATGAGACTAGTGTGATTAATGAATAGAAATGTATGTTTAACTATGTGGCTCACCTAGATACAAGCATAAGTATAAGCTAAGGGGTACCCGGGTGGGCTAGCACCGGGTGCTCGTCGCGCCCCCCTAGTCGGGTCGTGACATGTTGATTGTTTGGAGGGACAACCGGATCCTTCTTGCGTTGATTGTGTGCCATGTGTGAGTAAGGTTTCATATTTGAATCCATGTTTGGTATTGACATCTAGAACTTGCCCTGCGTGTTCACAAAGCGAAATGAAGTTTAGTTGACCCTAGAAAGTGATAGAGGTGTTTCTTTGATTAGTCACTAAAAAGCCTAAAATGTTATCCTACCAACTTGCAAATAGCACCCTAGTTAACCCTTTTGAGCCTTTAGCCTTTTCCTTGATAGTAGTTAATTAGCCTTACCCCTTCGTTCTATAACACTCGATGTTTGATCCAAAACACTCCATGAGTACTTTAATCAATTACAAGTATAATGGGAGTTGGGATGAGAAATAAAGAGGGAAAATGGTTGTTAATTGTAATCTAGGAAGACGATGGGAGCATCGAATAAACAGAACTAGTTCACCTGTTAGTTGGGAGTCCAAAAAAAAAAAGAATTTTTTAGTGACAAAGTTTCCCTTCTAACTTGTGTGACTTTAAAAAAGAGTGGTGCTTAAACAAAGAAAATGGGTGAATTGGGGAGAAATTTAAAGGTTGGTTGGTATTGAATAAGGGCTAATAAAGAAATCGCACAAGAATGATAAAAGTATAAGTATTAAAGTGCTTAGGGAGGTTAGTCACTATTATCCAAATAATTACTACCCGCCCCTTAGCCTACATTACCCTCGAAGTCCTACTTGATTCTAGGTTCGTCTTACTTGTATTAGTAGAGTGGTTACACTATGGGCAAGCTTATGGTATGTCGTATTTTACATGTGATGTTCTTTGTGAGAGTGAGCGTACTTATTGATTTCAGGTCCATTTATTTAAACATGTGTGATTCTTGATGAGATATGGAATACTTTGTTGAGGTAAGGGCACATAATTAGAAATAGAGTGGTGAAGTGTTGATCTCTTGATCATAAGGTTGCCTATATGCGTTAAAGTGGTGTCGTTGAGTCAATTGTTTTGAAATTCGAAGTGTTTTCTTTGGGAAGAAGTACTTGGTGCTGAAAATGAGGTTTTTAAAACCTTTGGCATGACTTTTGCAATCTGGGTCGTTGGTTTGGTTTTTTTGAAAATCTTTCTTCAAGAGATAGCCATACTAGTCGAATTCCGTTGCAGACCTATTTGAATGAGTTGAGCTAGGAGTGTAGTTTGGTGTTGGTTTGTGTTTGCTCGAGGGCGACCAAAGTCTAAGTGGGGGGGGGGGGGGGTGGTGATATTTGGCACAAATATCATGTTTTGTGTCGTATTACAACCTCTTTTTTTTTACTTTTATCGCTTAATTCGTGACGTAACCGTCGTATTTGAACTTATGTCATTTATTTCATGTGTATAGGTACGATGACGACAAACGATGGAAACTATGCTTGAAATGATTTTAATTCGTAGCATATGTCGATTGGCTGAGGTGACGAGTCGAAGACCGTAAAGGATGAACTAAAAGGAGATTTAATCGACTGAAGAGACCTCGATTTTCTTCCGCATCACGAGAAGCCTCAGAACTTTAGGCCATCCAGTCGTATCGCGTGAAGAAAGCGGACCAACCAACTCAGTCATCAGCATCTCGCGATCCTTCCGCATCGCGGAAGAAAAGTGAGAAGCCTTAGTACTCTGCGTGATCCTTCCGCGATGCGGAAGGAAAGCGGGGATCTGCGGAAGTTCTCCCGATTAGACTAGGATTTGGATTCCTTATTTGTTATTTTTACCCTAGCCTATATATAGACGTTTTAATAGCTGAGAACGGTGTGCTGGGATTATTCAAGGATTTGTAAGCCACCGTTCTCCTTTTCTCTCTTTATTTTCTTTTATTTTTCATCTTTTTCAACCATAGTTATTCATGGCTTCGTTTGTCTATGAGCGAATCATGAGTAGCTAATCTCTTACTTCTAGGGTTGTGGCGAAAGACATGAAAGTTGATTTGATGGCAATTATTATCTTTTGATTTTTCATATTTTGGGTTGCTTATTTATTCTTAATCTTAATTGTTTGATTATCTGGCCAATAGTTAGACATTATCTGTGGTGCGTGAATTGAACTTGAGAAAGGGAATTCGCGTACGTAATAAGAATAAATAGAGTTTGTTCGATTTAATCGTTTCGCTACTGAAGATAGAGATATACCCTTTAGCCCTACTTAGTTGAATACAGTGAAATAAAGGCGTTCTTGTTACATCTGATGACCATAGAGATATAGACATTATAGTAACATCTACAGGCTTGTGAGTAGTTTGAGAGAATTTCATAAAGCATAATTAACCCGTCAACTAGTAACCCAGGAAATAAGATAAGTGAAATTGTATGAAGATCATCTGGATTGTCGTAAGCCATAACCCTAGATCTTTCTCTCATCTGATAATTCTTACAATCTTTGTCAAGATAGTCCCAGCTACAAAAATACCCATCACAAATTGTTTACTTTTCAGTTTTTGTTTAGTACAACAAACAATCTTGATTTTCACTTTCTTGAATAGTTCATTAGAATTTGAATTAGCTTAACAGTAGAATCTAAGTCTCTGTGGGATCGATATCTGGACTTAACAATCTATATTACTTGTATGACCACGTATACTTGCGTGTGCATTTGGGAGCAACATTCGGGTAAAGTCATCTAATGGGCATAATACACCAAGGGTATTAAACCTCCTAGGTCATGAAATGTATGCACCTAATAAAGGGTGTTAGTTTAGCTCTACTCTAGGTTGACTAAGAGTTGGTTTCTTATGACATAAGGCTCTCCCAAGTGGACAACTTGGGAGTGAAAAGTCCATGGCTGTCGACTGCACCGCCAATTGACTAAATCCACAAGATCGATCCAACTAGAGGGTGATTTAATAGTGCACGGCCGCGAACCGCGAAACCACTTTAAGTGTGTGAATTTATGTGAATTTTCCAGGAGTGGAGGAAAGTGAAACGGCATGACAGTTTATATCAAAACAGTAACACTTAAACAGTTTATATCAAACAAACAATTAATAGTATGTACAAACAGTTAACAACAAATAAAGTAATTAAAACAAGCACACAAAGTCCATTTAAATTAAGTCCGTTATGGTTAGAACCTAAGTATCCCCAGCAGAGTCGCCAAGCTGTTATACCCTATTTTAACCGGAGTCAAAATAGTTTACAACATTCTGGTCATTCCGGGGTTAATTAAAGTTAAGGAGTCGACACCTAATTATTTATGGTGAATTAGGGCACCTAATGTTAATTAAAGTTATTTTTTAAAGTTAACTCCGTTTTAAGGTCTACTAACTTAAGATTCTAGGTAAGAGTTCAATTAATCTAAATGGAAGGTATTAGGCACCCTTTAAGATCCATTTATAAATGGTTAACCGACCGGACTTAGAGTCAATTAAAAGGCCAAGTGTGATATAACATTCAATTGTTTAAACTTTTGAAAAGGAAAAAAAGTAAACTAAAAATGTTCATATGTTTCAAATTAACATTGGACGTGACTGACTTAATATAAAATACTCAACGAGTCAATATTAAAATGTAAAAAGGTTTTTTCAGATTTTTAAAACGTCTGTTTACGTTTATGAAGTAAAAAAAAAGAAATAAAGAGGCAAAATGGGATTAGCAGATTAGTGCGAGATCCCAAACATAAAGGATTTAAAAGAAAGATTGATTATCGAAAGGGAGATCCCATTAAAAAAATTTACTGATTTTCCACAAAAGTGAAAGCTTCTTGGACATTACATAACAGAAGATTTTCAACAAAGATTTGACCAATTCTTGATAAACTTAATAGACGTAACATGGATATTTCTTAGCACCACTACTGTGTTTAAACCAGTTAACAAAATGAAAATTCCTATACGATCAAAGCTACTCTGTTACTTAACTAGAAGAGTCAAAAGACAAACAAAGTGTCACATAATTCCAATACAAATACCACCAAAGCAAACATAATATAATAAGCAGCCGAAAGAATATAGAGGAGCATTGGAGTCATTTCTCCTCGCATGCATTTCGAGGGAGCAAGAGACACAAGTGAAGATGTAGATGCAGGTTCCTGATTTAGCGACATCACGGGGTCTTATATTAAGACCCCTTGCAATATCGGCGTCGTCGGGTCACAAAATTGGGCTCTTCAGCTCCGGTGTTCATGCAAACAAAGAAATGTAATATAAGAGGCAGCCCAATGTAACAGTAAAACAGTAGAGCAACCACAAACAACAATCTCTCCTCAAAATAAGCACTAAAATAGAGAATCAGTCCAGCCAAGTATAGTAAACACTTGCTCCAAATTTGCAGCAGCCAAGTTAATCTAAAAGCAGTGTTTTCAACCAATAATACCTATCACAGTTAACATATGCAGTTGTACAAAAAGCACACATCAGGAAAATAATTCGGGGAAAAGTAGACAGGATGATACTCATCTTTTAAATCTCGAAAATGAATTTAAAGAAGGTTTCAGCAGTTTATAAGATCGTAAATGTCAAGCTAATATATGATTGATTCATTCAACAATAATGACTCAAACTAGAAAAACAGGACAAAGAGCAGGCTGATTATAGAAATGAATTTCGATCACTTAAGTTAGTTTGTCTTGAAATCGTCACAGCAAATGAATTCTGCCAAAGAGGTTTAGCAGTCCCCAAAATGTTCCAATTTCTTTTTAAAATCCAATAGTACTAACTACAAATTGAACATTTCTGCCAAATAAAGGTTCTCAACACATGGGGCAACTCAGCCTCTAAGAATATTCAAAATCCAAACAGACTCCAGAATATCAACTGAAACAGCTTGTACATTCATTTATCCTTAAGTTGTTGAATGGATTATATAAAAGCACAAGGTAAGATTCAAACAGAAATCAGCGATTGCCCCTGAACCAAGTTAAGTCAAACATTAGCAGAACTGCTCTTTTTAAACATGCCAAGGGGATTCTAGAATCTAACCCACATAACACACTGAAGATTAATGGCAGATCAGAGCGTAGAAGTTGATAGCGAATTACTATATCCAAACATGATTTAAATAAACATGATAAAGGCTAACTACTGAGGTATAGTTAACTCATACTTTTAACTAATAGCATGTTTAAACAAGACTAATATAGGCGGAGTATCATATTTGACTAACCATTCAAACCATTTGAGACCAGGTTTAAGCATGCTCTAGACTAATAACAAATACATAGGCAGGATATAAATGTTATTCAAGTATGGTTAAGTTCATTCTAACAAGGGATTAGGATGTAAACAAGGTTAATATATTCTCTTAAAATGACACTAACAACATTATGGTTATACCAACAGCCTACTTAATCAGCTAAAACAAAATAATAATAATAATAATAATAATAATAATAATAATAATAATAATAATAATAATAATAATAATAATAATAATAATAATAATAATAATAAACCAATCATAAATTGAACTTAATAATCTCTAATCATACTAAAACTAAGCACATAACCATCAATTAAATGTAACCCATCAACTAATATATAACTAAACTAAACGCATAATCGGCACATAATTAATTCATAGACAAGTATTTAATACTAAGAAGGGGAGAATGGTTACCCGGGTGCAGTGAATGGGGCGTTGACGATCTTGAATCTACTCTCTCGTTATGAAATAGATTCAAAACTCGAGTCAAAAATCAAAACGTCTCTGTCGGAGTTAAAATTCTTTGCCAAGCGACGATGAAAGTTAATCGAATCGTCGAAACCTTAACTTTTCACCACAGATCTCTTATTTCAACAAAAGGGTATTTTTTCTTAAAAGGGGTTCAAGATCTGATAAAAAAAAGACTCACAACTTTGTAAGCAAACAGTTTCGTATTCACCAAAAATGTTGAAAAAAACCTCCTCCGGTTGAGAGCTTAAAATGACATTTTATAGGTGTCAATCCAGACTTAGGGTTTCAATTTGGGCGGGATGTTGAACTCAAC